>NC_057803.1:739745458-740045458 GCF_018294505.1 Triticum aestivum | reverse complement strand
GGGCATATCCCTCGGTTGGGTATCCGGTGTGTTCATTAGATAGGAGGGATAACAGAAGACCAGATTGTCCCAGGTTCAGACCCTCCATAAGTACTCCTGGTTGTGTATATTGCGATTGGGGTGTACAAAGTACAAATAATATTGAGATATTGTATCTTGTCTATTGACTTGCTCGGCCTGGAATACAACATACCAGGGCCCCTAGGGTTACACAATCCTAGTCGGCTACATTGGTGAAGAGGAGTCCTCCACCGCTCTGGCTTCCTTGTCTTGAACGAGTCGTATTCTAGAGTCTTCCTTCTAAAGGGCACATGGCTCGCATGATGGCCCAGAGCCGAAACCATCCTAGGGGTTGTGGGGCCAGCCTACTTGGGCCAGCAACCTGCAACATGAGGCACTCCTGGGCCATAAGAGCATCTCCAGTCGCACCCCCAACAGGCCCCCAGCCCCCTTTTTTGTCGCCGGCGCCGAAAATTCGGCCCAGCCGCGTCCCGAGATGCCCGATTTTCGCCGGCTCGGGCCGATTTTGGTGCCGGCGGACCCTGGCCGAACCCGGCGCGGTTGGGGCACCTGGGGGCGCCGGGGAAATAGATTTTGGCATGAACGGAAATGGATCCACCGAGTCAGCGACTCGCTGACTTCGTCGTCCTCATCGCCACGGCTCCCATGGGAATCAATGCCAAGGCCGTCGCGCTGCCGCGCAGGTCGGTCTTCCATTGATGCCTCACGGGTGGCGCAGTTAGTGGCGGAGCCAGCACCCGGCGAGCTGGGGCAGCTGCCCGGGCTCTCATGCTGCATGTCCATGGAACTGTAGTAGAGAAAATTAGATTAGTGAAGAGTTTGCTTGGGCAAAACCTTATTAACATGGCCGCACGTCAATCTTGTCCGGGCTCTAAACTTGAGCTAGCTCCTCCACTTGGCGCAGTGAAGGCGCCGCGACGCGCTTCCCGCCCGCTCCCGCCACGCGGCACCCAGCGGGCACCTTCTCACCGCCCAACTTCAGCTATAAAAGCCGACCTCCCCGCCGGTGAACGCCACGGTCGCCACTCTCGCCACAACTCGCCCCCTATCTCCACTTAAGCCCCTCTCTCCCACTCTTCCCCCGTCGACGAGCAATGGCCGAGCGTTATCCAGGCGACGCCGCGACGGCGAACGGCTTCGGCTGACGCCATCTGCGCGAGGACGAGACGCGCCTCCTCTACTAGGCCGACTACTCGGAGCCCCCGGACATGCGGGTGCCGGGCTCGTGGAGGCTGAGCGCCTTCGATGTCCCGGTGCCCCTCGGTGCTGAACGACACGGCGAGATAGCGCGCATTCGTTCGTTGCTGTCGGAGGCGCAGCAGAACGAGCCGAGGTATGCCGCTGACAGCCACACACTATGGATGATGTACTTCTATCGCTGGCATGCCGACCTGGTCGCCTCCGCAAACGGCTTCGTGCCCCGCAGCCACCTCAACTCCAACGGGCGGCGCGAATGGTGGGGCATGCCCGGCCGCACCCTCGAAGCCGTCCTCGACCACATCGAGGCCGGCAACACGCCGTGCCTCGAGTACCCGGCGCCCCCATCCTTCTCTCGCCGCCGCGGTAGTTCCTAGACGCCGCGGAGATTGGAGACGGCGACCTCCTTCGTCATCAACGAGGGCGGCCGCCCCTCCCCTCATTCCTTCCGCCTCGTCCGGCCGAGGACCGAGCCGGGGTTGCTGCCCTGATGGAGCATGAGGAGATGGCCGCCATCGACGAGACCGCCCTCAAGTGGGTGAAGGCAGACTACGTCCGCGAGCAGGTGGAGCGTTAGCGCCGGGCCTATGAGGAGATAAAAGCTCGGCGTCGCGGACGCGACGAGGGCGGCATCGTCGTCCTTGACAGCGACGACGAGGACGCACCCAGGCCGTCCAACCCCCCGCACATTGGCGACCCTGGTCAGCGGTGCAACAGGGACGGCACTGGCGGGTCACAGGGCGTTGGCGATGATGACGACAACCCGGTTCTACAGGCTCCTCGGCATATAGAAGGCGGGCGGCGACATCGGCGTAGTAGGGCTAGCCGTAGTTGTTTTTAAATCATGTTTTTTTTAATTTTTTGTACAAATTTGAATGAAATCGCCGAGTTGTGTCCTGTTTGTGCCGATTTGGGGGCGACCTGGGGGCGGCGACTGGGAACATGTTCGCCCCCACGCCAAAATTAATGCTGGTTCGACCCCAGACGGCGCTTTTTCGGCGTCCTGGGGGGCCGAACGGCTGGAGATGCTTTAACACCATCAGATTTAGAGGCGTGAGAGGTGTTTGTGAAAAACAAAACATGGATAGAGAGAGGAGGGAAGCATGTTGGCGGGTGGGCCCATGTCTATGTTAATGGTCCACGCAAACAACATTGATATGCAGGTCCCACTAGTCAGAAACAACCTGACCACAAACTTAGGGAGGTTTTCTGAAGAAAAAAATAGTATTGCACCTAGTTGGTAATGTTTTGGAAAAGAAAAATGAATTGTGGTGATTACTTGAAGTTCGGTCAGAATGGTGGTGCTTTTTCCTAAATAACTAATGAGTTGAAGGAGGACAAGAGGTCAAAGATGTGGTTTTCTCACTACCTGAGCCCAGGAGACCAAAGATGTGGTTTTCTCACTACCTCGTGTCAACATGCCATGTATTTATGGTTTTATCGACTTGAATAGCCACTGTGCTAACTTGATGAACTCGCGAAATATCATCCTCCGCCCAGAACTCCAAATGCCTTAAAAATTCAATAATATGTACCGGTTAGGCTGATTTATAGCATATCCACGTTTTTATTCAAGCTGATTGCGATTAGAACTGCCCCGACATTGGGAACCATTGTCTCCACTAAATAAATATGTAACTGTGAAAAATGATGCATGCATGTTTAGATTTTGAGTAGTTGTACACATAAAAAATGCAAGGCCTTCTCAAATAGTTGGTTACATTTAGATTTAGTCAGAGAATACATATTAAATATCTCTTTAATTGTTTCACTCCTGATCCCTGTGAATGGGTGTCGGTTGATCATCTCCTTTCTTCATGTCGGTGACATTAGTGTATAAGGACGAAGAAAAAATAAGGTGGGTGAAGTCTTAAGCATAGAATTTTTTATGATCCAAAAGCAAAAGGGTCAGTGTACACTAACAAGCTCAGTAGAAACGAATAATCATATACTATGGAAATATTGATATATTTCAATAGAAAACAAGCTTAAAAGGTAATATAAAGTTGTAAAAGATCAGTACACACGATAAATCTAAAGTAGCCAGGCAATAAAGTGAGGATATATGTGTTAATGCGTAGGTATAACTTTTTGGGTACAAAATCAATGTCTGCCAGCTGCCACACCTTACCCACCTGAGTCATCTGCCACTGGGTGACATAACTTATCAACAACTTCTTTGTTGATATTTTTCGTCCTTAACATCAAACAGTAAAACTCAATACTGCAATGTATTTTTTTTAATGTCATGTTGTCAGTTTAACTCAATATATATTACATTTTTTGTTCATTTATACTGATTGTTTTTACTTGTAAACTCTACTATGTCAACACAAGATTTTAATTAATACATTTTGATTTTGTTTATCAAAATTCTCAATATACCAATGGCAGCAAAGTTATAATGAAAATATTTTTATAGCTCTAACATCATAATTCTAATTGACTTAGGCTCAGATGAAATTGTATTTTGTACCACAAATTATGTATTTTTCTCCATAAAGTTCATTTGAGATACTGCTAAAAAACATTTGTTTGAAATGCACCACCATTAGATTTTTTCTAAATATAAGGCCAAATATCATTTCCATATGAATTGATGTGTATAATTAGATGTGTTGTACCATATATTTGCGGTGTACAACTTTGAAAATATCTTCAGATATGTTTGTAGAAACATTGAGAAAATATGTGACTAACAATATCTTTAAAAGTTTCTAGACTTCATATTTATTCATCTTAGGTATAAATCTTTACCTACTAATAAAGAATAGTTATGTTTAGTCCATCATAATACAATTCACTTTTAAGTCGGATTTTTGCTTTTTCAGAAAGCCCCTAATGTTTCTAGTAATTAATACGCAATAATTCCTTTTATGTCAGTACACCTAGTAAATAATTATTTTTCTTTCATTTCTCGTAAACTGTTACTATTTTAAATAAACTGAAATATTTTGTTTTGTATATACTAGGTAAATGACCATGCCTTCAACGTGGCATACATATTGTAGTGGTTCAACATCAATCATGTTGAATATACATGGTTAGGATCCTTATGCACATCAAACAACACTGCCGGCTTTTTTACCTGTAAATCACTTTCTTCAATCTTCGATCTTCTTCTTCTTCTTCATCTTCCCAATCCCTGCTCACCACTGCTGTTAATTGCACATCCCTCTCATAATCCCCAACACTCCTGCAAATCCAAGATATATGTTGCAACCAGTGCAGCAAGAACAGACAAACACCAAACCAACTTATTGATCACTGCACCAAAATATGCATCAATTTGACATACTTTTGAATTTTGACATCGAAACTAAAAAATATAAAAATTAGACATTGGGAGATATGTGATATGTGGTGTGCCTGCATATACTGCTTTGATATGCCTAATTTTGCAAACATAATGTAATATCTATTGTGCACGCATGCATCGTATATAGCAGAATTAAAGTTGGATGGATGGATGAATGAAAGCAAGGAGGATATTCTTTTTCGTAATATGCGTGGCGTTACCAAATATTAGATCTTTAGAGATTGATTAAAGATTAAGCATTATTGATTAATTTCCATAAAGGCATTACTAATATACCAAAATTGATTTGATTTGATAGATAAAAATTGAGTTATTTAGAAGGGTAGGCTAAACCATTTAATTAGATCAGTGAGATAGCGAACGCCTGAAAAAAATCATTGAAAGGGTGTTGGTCGTACGTGGAAGCTTGGACGAACGGGAACCAGAGGCTACCCAATAAAGAGAACTAGATGAGGTATATCCAAACCATCTCAACCGTCCATCGACAAGATAGAAGGGGGTTGTTTGGTTGCGTTGTTTTAGAAAAACCATTTTCACATCAACTCATATAACCGTGTAACGAAGTTAAACCATGTTTGGCTCCAATAGTCAAAACATGGGGGGGACCTCCTATTTAGCATGTGGTGTGATGCGCGTCACGGAAACACACACCGCTCGCTCTCCACGTGTGTGCTCTTGGGCTGGTCCCCATTTTTTCGCTTTTCCCTTTCATTTTTTCTTTCATGTGTCTTTTTTGTTTTTCTTTTTTCTTTTGATTTGTACTTCTTTAATTATATTTTGGGACTATCATTTTTTTATGGTTTTGGAAATGTTCTACTTTTTTAAAATGTGCACAAAGTTAAAATGCCCCAGATTTTAAAAAACTTTAAATTTAAGAAAATGGTCATGAGTTTGAAAAATGTTCCCAGATTTCAAAAATTGTCCATTTTTCTATATGTGTTCACAATTTTGATAAATGTTCATGAATTCAAATACATTTTCATGAATTTGAAAAAATTTCACTGATTAAACAAATGTTCGCAAATTTCAAGAGTTGTTCTCAAAGAGTTGAAAACATGTTTGTCAACTCAAATAATATCCACGAATTTGAAAAATGTTCAAGAATTTCAAAACAAATCAGGAATTTAAAAAATATTCAAATTTTAGAACTTTTATGAGATTCAAAAAATGTTCACGAATTTGATTTTTTTTGTGATTTTAAGAAATATTAAAAAATTCAGAAATTGTTTGTGATTTTCAAAAAATCATTTGACAATGAGATTTTAAAAATTGCTGGTTGTGATTAGCAGTCCATGTCCAAGACATAGGGTGGAGACTAGAAGTACAGTGATGTTTGGACAATGAGTATAATAGATATATCCAATGGTTTTATGTTCCTTTATCATGTGAAATAGTTACCAACTAGCCATCTCATGATTATATGGAAGTGTAGGAAATCATTATGATGTGCTTCGTGTATTGAATAACATTTACTTTCATTTCTCATTCTACGCACCCAAGAGTCACAACATGGTGGAATTGGAGGAAACATAGAATTTTTGAAGAAATGTGATACAATGGTATCTTTGTGATTGCAAAAACGCCAAAGCGGAGATGGGTAAGGATTTCTCTTTGAGTCAATTACACCACTGGTACTTGAACTTGGCAAGGAAAATCACTTTAGTATCAAAACTTGCGGCATACATTGAACTGGTGCCACAACTTGGCTGGTCGTGCAAATATGGTGCAAAACTCGCTTGCATACGCATGCGACGCTGATGAAGCGTGACAGCGTGGCGTGGGGGCCCATTGTCAGTGACTGGGCAGTGTAGACCAGGCATGTGGCGTGTTGTTTTTGCGAAAGAAAACCTTGAATTTTTTTTTTTGCATAACAAACCTGATAGGCGCGGGATCCATTGTCAGCAAAAGAACACAATTTATGTTAGAATGCTTGTTCATGATTTCACCTTGATGGGCAAGCCCAAGATGATATCATTTCGAAGCACGCGAATGATGGGATCTACTCGGCGGCCACCGCGTATAAGGCTCAATTCCTTGGTTTGACTCTGTCGCCCATGGACTGCGTGGTTTGGAAGGCTTGGGAACCCCAAAGGTTAAATTGTTCGCTTGGTTAGCTCTAGAAGACCGTATTTGGACCACGATCGGTTGCAGAGATGCGGTTGGGCTAACTGTGGCCTTTGCCAACTATGCAAGCGAGAACAAGAAACGGGGCCTCACCTATTCTTCAAGTGTTGGTACACGCTTAGGCTATGGAGATCTATCATCGAGAAGTTTGGGCTAGCTCACATCAACACCTCTGGGTGGCATCTTGATGAATCCATCAACGAGTGGTGGGGCAAACGAACCGATAACCGACGGCCAAACTGGCATGCCATGACCTCCCTCACCATGCTCATCTTGTGGACCGTTTGGAATGAGCGGAATGCTAGAGTGTTTCGTCAAAAATTTGCTCCACCACATGTTCTTCTTAGATCCATTCTTGAAGAAGCAAAGTTATGGGTTTCTGCAGGCGCAAAAAAACTTGGGACTGTAATTTTGTGCGAGCAATTTTCATGCCGCTTGTGTGTAGGGAGTTATGTAAAACTCTAAACTCTATTCTCTCCTTCTTTAATAGATGAGGCAAATCTTTTGCGTCCGTTTCAAAAAAACAATATTGCATGGTCGAGGAATTGAACAGCGACCGCTCACTAACCGAACTGCACAGCTAACCAACACACAAGGATACACTTCTTGTCTTACAAGGATACTCTGTCATTATATTGTTGCTTTTAACAACATAAATTAAGAATTTTAATTCCAACAAAATGATGTGGGAGCTTTTCACAATTATGCAAACATTTGTATAATTCGTAATTTAATTTTATGTATTTTTTATAATTAATAGGTGGGAAATTTTTTGAACTAGATGAGCATCTTTCTGTGTAATTTAATTTATGTATAAGTATATTATTTATATTTAGAATCTACATATTTTTCACAAATTCTATAAATGAAGAAAACACAGTATGTTTTTGCTCATGTGACAAAAAGGAGAACAATCCCAGTAGAGACCAAATATGTCGATGCAGTGACCGGCTCATCTTAAATTTTGCCCCAAGTCGAAGGTTCGAACCGCACGGCAACTTTTTTTCTGAATAAGTAAAATGATTAATTTATATTGTTTAAGCAAAAGATATAAGATATGTGTAAAATTATTAATTTATATTTATTGAGTCAAATGCTGTAGCGATTGGGTGGCTAGCCGAGCGAGTGGATGGTCCAAATGGCCAGTTCGTGTCTTCGTCTTAATTTATGTTATTTTTTCATTCCAATATAAAATTTGTGCTACAGCTGGGTTTCGCTACTGTCAGGGGCTTTCTCGTTCAAAGAAATAAAATTCCTGAGGTTTTTTTTTGGCGAAAATAACACCCCACACTCCTACTCTATACGGGGAGGTCACTGGCAATAGGCCCCAAGCCACGCTGTCACGCCTCGTCGGTGCCGCATGCGTATTCAAAGGAGTTTTGCACCATATTTGCACGGCCTAGCCAAGTTGTGGCACCAGTTTAATGTATGCCACAAGTTTTGACACTAAAGTGACTTTTCTTGCCAAATTTAAGCACCGATGGTGTAATTGACTCTTTCTCTTTTCATGTGCAGAACCCTCTGCCCCCTCTTTTCCAGTCTGTCTTGTAAGATATTTAGCGATAATAAACAATCTGTCTTATACCCTCTTGCAATATTTCTCTGCTTGCTAGCCAACATTTAGATATCCCCCTGCCTTGTTGCCGCCTGCGCGCTGAAGCACTCCAGGTATCCTGCCAACTGCAACAGCGCATGGCAGCGGCAAACTCCAGCGAGCCGCTCGGTCCAGCCTGAGCCGGAGCCTACCGAGCTGGGTGAGGAATATCAGACCGTTCAGCCGTCGATCCAGTCCCTTGCTAGCTCGCTCGTGGCAGTCCAAAGGAAGCTCGTTCAGGGACGGACTGGAACTGACCCACAATGGTCCCGCCATCCTGTTCTAAATGGAGTGGTTGAAGAGAGTGAGGTCATCAATTAGGCTGACGATCGAGCAGAAAATGCCAGGGTGCTAAGCGACCTGGTTGCAGGCTGCAAGTGTTTGTATTCATCACAAACAACGGCCTTGTCGCTCAAAACTAATGCAATCCCAATTGTTGTCAGGAAGTTTCCTTGCAGCGGAAATATCTAGCCTCTGAGAAGAGAGGGGAAACGTAGTGTAATATCTGGTTACATGTAATACTAGAAGATGAGGACTAGCAAGCAGGTCTTCTTCCGTGCAGGCCGGCAGGGGTGGTTGATGAGGAGAGCTTATCGATCAACTAAAACTAATCCGTATAGTTGGCAGGATATGTAGCAAAGAGACGAGGTAGCAGGTTGGAAGGGATTGGATTTAGAACATACATCGCCATCATTGTAGAAAATGTAACCAAATTACAATGGCATAATGTTTCTAGGAAGCTTCGCGGGCCTTTCTCGCAAGTCAAAGCCCCTATGTATTTCTGTCAACTTTCTGAGCAATTTCCACCCTATTTATGTAGCTCCTTCATCTGTATCTTGAGTCCACTGTCTACGCTCACATCGATTCACCTGTGAAGGTGAGACACATTATGAAGATACATAGAACTCTGATGACCGTAAATTTGATCTATACCATACCTCCTTGTGCAGCTGCAAAGGGACGCCTATAGAACACCAACGAAGGTTACGGAGTTCAGCAAACAGTGGCATGCTGCTTGCACAGGAACAATTCCTGCAACAAGTTGCTTTGGCGTTCGATCCATATAGCCCCTCCAGCCAGCATCGATATGTTATCTGGGACATGGCTTGCTGGCGTGGAACAAGTTATTGCGGGACGTATTCAGATAGAAATATGTGCATTACTTTGGGCTGTATGGAACTGCGGAAACGATATGATCTTTAATGGGTAAAATCTCACAAACTTTTTGTAGGTAATATACAGGGCTACATCTTGGATGCGTTCATGGTTGCCACTCATTAATACGGACTCTACGGAGCATTTGGTTACTGGGTGCAACCGATGAGAGATTGTCGCTCGGGTTATCTACAACCGATTTGGATGACAGTCCATTAATAGGATAGATATTTAGTCATCTAGCATTTTTATACCGCGGGTTGTGGCTTTGATCTTTTTTCATCTTTCTTGCTCCTTTTGTGAGCTGTACCGAACTATGCACTTTGTTTGGATTTAAATAAGATGGTCGTATGCATCATCCTGATGCAAAGGCCGGGGTTGCTCCTCCTTTTCAAAAAAAGAAAAGAAACAATTCCTGCAAGTAGCGAGGATGGGGCATCTCGTTTCGGAAACTCATATTTGTTTCCTCCTGCTATATTTGTCCGCTGCAGACGATTGATCTCACTCCAGGTGCCCTTCATAATAAGTACTAGAGGTTGGGGCGCCACCTGGTGGCACCGCCTGAGGCAGACCTATGCGCACTTATCTTGTTTCAACACATTGGGCTGCCATGTTTTGTCCTTAATCTGACTCATGTATATCAATACAGGCATATGTTATAACATTAGGATATAACAGTACCACATTGATCAAATATACAGATACTATAATATTTGAGTTCAGAACCATCATAGGCAGGGGTATATGTAATGAGGATATGTACAACTCTAGCATGGAGCACAAACCGGTACAATGCACTACAGTTAATCCAAAAGCATCCTCATGAGGCCATGACTTGGCTTTGTCAAAAGCCCGCTGTACGCAATCGCAAGAGACGACCAGTAGCAATGTGATCCGTTACTCACGTCTGAAATTAATTTGTAGCATTCCCACTGGACCTCTTACGCTTATATTCACATAAATCCGAACGAAGCTGCATCAAGAAATAAATTTCAGAAATGAGAAACAACATCTTGTAAGAACAAAACAAAAATACAAGTTACATACAGTAATATTTCCCTGCAGCCTAATGGTTCGAACAAATCAAAGGCTTAGTATAGCTAAAAGAAGAAAACGCAAACTGACTATGGTGTCTCTATAATTCCTTTATGCGTCTGGAACAATAATGACGGCCAATATATCTGTCACAATATTGAACAAAAGAGGTGACATGGAATCCCCTTGTCTCAACCGCTTATGCATCTGGAAGTAGTGACCGATATCATCGTTCACCTTAATTCCGACACTACCTTTCTGGACTTGAGTATCGACCTGATGCCTCCAGGTTTCACTAAAACCCTTCATACGCATTGCCTGCTGAAGAAAAGGCCATTTGACTTTATCATAAGCCTTCTCAAAATCCAATTTTAAGATAACCCCGTCTAGTTTCTTAGAGTGAATCTCATGAAGTGTTTCATGTAATACGACCACTCCTTCGAGTATGTGTCATCCAGGCATGAAAGCTGTCTGACTAGGTTGAACCACTGAGTGAGCAATTTGTGTCAATCTATTGGTTCCTACCTTTGTGAAAATTTTAAAACTCACATTCAGCAGGCAAAAATGGGTCGGAATTGTTCTATCCGGACCGCCTCATTCTTCTTCGGTAATAACGTTATCGTACCAAAGTTGAGGTGGAACAACTCCAAATGGCCCTCGAAAAAATCTTGAAACATAGGCATAAGATCATCTTTAATGATATGCCAACATTTCTTATAGAATTCATCTGGAAACCCATCTGGTCCCGGTGCTTTATTCGGCTTCATTTGAGTTATGGCCAGATGAACTTCTTTTTCAGTAAACGGTGCAGAGAGAACATCGTTCTCCGCTGCCTGTAATTGAGGTATCTCATCAATTACAGACTCATCAGGAGGCGCCGTCGAAGGATTCGAAGGTCCAAAAAGTCCTTTCTAATAGTTGGAAATATACGCTTTCAGATTTTCATGCCCCACTATTGTTCCCTCATCTTGTTCAAGCTGAATGATCTTCTTCTTCCTATGTTTACCATTTGCAACCATATGGAAGAACTGTGTGTTGTCGTCCCCTTGGACAACCTTAAGCGTTTTCGCACGCAACGCCCATTTGAGTTCCTCCTCTCTCAAGAGAGCACGAAGGCCTTGTTCAGCGTCGGACTTGGTTTGGTGCTCATTAACAGAAAGAAGTGTGGTTTCGGCCTTTACATCTAGTGCCTCAATGAGCTGAGTTAGACGTTCTTTTTTCTGCTTATAAATCCCACTCTCATTCCTGGCCCATCCTCTTAGAAATTGTCGGAGGTGTCTAATCTTGTTCTGCCATCTCTCGAAATGGGTCTAACCAGTAACTGGCTTTGCCCATTCGCGTGCAATCATCTCCATAAATCCATCGCGCTCAAACCAGCTTTGCTCGAAGGAGAAGATGTTTTTGTTTGCAACATGGGTAGCCTCACCCGAATCTAAAAAGAGTGGTGTATGATGTGAGATCCCTCTTTGCATCGCATGAACCGACACCAAAGGATACTTTTGTTCCCACTCCACACTAGCAAGTACCCTATACAGCTTTTCATAAGTCGGAACAGGTAATGAGTTGGCCCATGTAAACTGTCTACCGGCGAGCTCAGTTTCTCTCAAATTGAGGCTCTCGATAATCATATTGAACATCATAGACCAACGATTATCGAAATTGTCATTATTCTTTTCTTCTCTTCTCCGAATGATATTAAAATCACCCCCGACTAGAAGTGGCAGATTTTCATCTCCACAAATCCGCACTAAGTCGGCAAGAAAATCGGGTTTAAATTCAGGTTGCGCTGCCCCATATACCGCGACGAGCGACCATCGGAACCCATCCAATTTTGATCTCACTCTGAATTTAACCGAAAAGTCTCCCTGCACCACATTAAGCACCTCTAACGTCTCACACCGTACTCCTAGTAAAATCCCGCCGGATCTTCCTCTAGGCGGTAGAATGTGCCAATCAAAATCTATACCACTAGAAAGGGTTTGAAGGAATTGGATGTGAAATTATCTCGTCCAGTTTCCAAAAGTGCAACGAAATCTAAGTGGTGCTCTAATGTTGTCTCTGCTAAGAATCTTTGTTTATCCAAGTCTGCTAGACCTCTGCTATTCCAAAAGAGTCCTTTCATAAGTCATCATGAATTTTTTTCTTAAGTTTAACTCTAGCACTTCTGCGTACAGCCGAAGTAGGATAGATTTTCCGCTTCCAGGGACGTTTGGGCTTCTCCTCAATACCCCGTGGGACGATAGAATCATCCAGACCAGACACTGCCTCCTCCATCAAGAGAGGCTCTACCGTGTCTGAGATCTCAACCTCCTCCTCATCTTCAGCCTCGACACTAGGCAGGAGATTATTACAGATATTTGCAAGATTATTTATTCCTAAATTATTCATTTCATTGTCATTCATAGGTAGGATAGAGGCAAGATTACGATTGATCTCAGAAGCTCTCTCCGCTTCCATGTCTAACAGATCATTAACGGATTTGACAACCTCGGTTTCGTTTGATCCCAAAGAAATGCCTAAGTCGTTTGCCTTATCAACAATATCATTCTCAGAGAAATGTAAAATTGAACAACTAATATCAAAGGACGTACCTGCAGTAGTCTCGGCATGGCAAAGCATGGCGGCCCTCTTGGCACGCGCTAGCTGCAGGTCGTCCGCGTCCGGCTGTCCCTTGGATCCGGATTTGACACGCCTGCCAGCTGACACCGGATCCGCAATCTCGCCAAAAGCAATGAGCTCCTCCGTGGTCCTCACGCAAAGGGTGTGGTCAGGACTCCCACGCCCCTCCCTTATTGTCGGTGAAGGAGGGTAGGGCGTGGTGGAGTGAAACTCCGTTGCGAGTGTCAAGGGGGAGGAGGACCGTGAAGACGCCTGCTCACTGATCCCGACCCCCTGACCGCCCGCCGGAACGGTCGACCCTGGGCCACCCAGCTCGGCGCAATACTGCGCAGGGGTAACAACACGGGGCTCCTCCCCACATCTCACCCCCGGCTCGCCACCGTGGATGGAGTGATCCTGTGGGGGGGGGGGGTTATAGCACGGGACTCCTTCCCGCACCTCACCCCCAACTCGACCGGAGACGTCGAAGAAAGAAGGACGCCATAGACCTCCTGTCCAAGCGCCCCTCCCGCCAACGAAAGGTCGGGCTCGCATGTCTGGGTGTGATGGGCATCCTGCCCATGGCCCCCACAATCTGCGGCCTCCCCAACAGAATCCACCAACGCCTGGAGTAGGCTCCGCGATCATCACATCACAACTAGGCGCGACACTGGTAGCAACTCAAGCTCTGTCGGGTCATCTGCCTCGACCCTGGTGCTCCATAACCTACTAGGAGCGGACCCTGGTGCAAATGAACTAAAGCGAAGCGTGTTCATCGGAGTAGTGGACAGGGGCGCCTCTTTGGTAGAACTGGCTACCTTATCTGGCTGTGTGGCCGGCCCTTTGTCTGACTCTGGCATAGTATCATCGGGCCCCTTCTCTTGGTTCCCGGGTGTGCCGCCACCCTCGGTCGTATCCATGTCTTGTGTCCCATTTCCCTCCTCGGAAACTGCAGTATCCTCGATCTCAAGCTCTAGTACATAAGTGACTTCAGCATATGTCCATCTGACTATATCTGGTATATGCTCAATACTCACAACACTGACCAAAAGCCTCGCAGCGTTATGTGCGCGTGTGAATGGCATGCCAACCTTTTCTGTCTTACCGATCAACACACCCAAGCTCCAAGCAACCAGAAAATGTTTTACCAATTTAGGTGGCATGCCATAGAAGCAAACCCACACCTTCTCCAAAGGTGTACCCTCAGGTTCCTCCTGCTTCCACTCGTCAAAAGCGATAACAATGTTTGTGCTCGTCACTCTGCATAAACCCCACTTAAGAAAATGCATCTGATCCTCTTTAGTGGGAAAATCAACCTTATAAGACTGACCTTCTAACTGCTCCAGTTGCCACTGATAATTACCCGGTACTAACTCGCGTAGCGGTCTGACGATCTGAGCCTCGGTTAATTGTCCATTAGTAACTCTGATAACTGCCGGGAAGGAACTCTCAACCATCTGCGATAGAGGATCCACCTCTGGTGTCTCAAAAAACATCAACTCTTCACAGCAGACCCCAAAAATGTTAATGCCAGGCTTAGGACCGGAGAGAAGAGGGCATTCCCCGGTCACATGTTGGGAGCGAAGATAATAATCACAAAGCTCATTCATACACTCTGCCACGAAGTGACCCGGTTCACCACATCTATAGCAAGGCAACCTTTTCTTCTTAATTGCACACTTAGAGAGCTTTTCGCCCTCCGCTTTTTCCGGTCCTTTATCAGACGTACCGTCCCTAGATTTGGCACCTCCAGTATCCTTTGGTGTCGGTTCATGCGATGCAAAGAGGGATCTCAGATCATACACCACTCTTTTTAGATTCGGGTGAGGCTACCCATGTTGCAAACAAAAACATCTTCTCCTTCGAGCAAAGCTGGTTTGAGCACGAAGGATTTATGGTGATGATTGCACGCGAATGGGCAAAGCCAGTTACTGGTTGGACCCATGTCGAGATATGGCAGAATAAGATTAGACACCTCCGACAATTTCTGAGAGGATGGGCCAGGAATGAGAGTGGGATTTATAAGCAGAAAAAAGAACGTCTAACTCAGCTCATTGAGGCACTAGATGTAAAGGCTGAAACCACTCTTCTTTCCGTTAATGAGCACCGAACCAAGTCCGAGGCTGAACAAGGCCTTCGTGCTCTCTTAAGAGAGGAGGAACTCAAGTGGGCGTTGCGTGCGAAAACGCTTAAGGTTGTCCAAGGGGACGACAACACACAGTTCTTCCATATGGTTGCAATTGGTAAACATAGGAAGAAGAAGATCATTCAGCTTGAACAAGATGAGGGAACAATAGTGGGGCATGAAAATCTGAAAGTGTATATTTCCAACTATTATAAAGGACTTTTTGGACCTCCGAATCCTTCGACGGTGTCTCTTGATGAGTTTCTAATTGATGAGATACCTCAATTACAGGCAGCGAAGAATGATGTTCTCTCTGCACCGTTTACTGAAAAAGAAGTTCATCTGGCCATAACTCAAATGAAGCCGAATAAAGCACCGGGACCAGATGGGTTTCCAGATGAATTCTATAAGAAATGTTGGCATATCATTAAAGATGATCTTATGCCTATGTTTCAAGATTTTTTCGAGGGCCATTTGGAGTTGTTCCACCTCAACTTTGGTACGATAACGTTATTACCGAAGAAGAATGAGGCGGTCCGGATAGAACAATTCCGACCCATTTGCCTGCTGAATGTGAGTTTTAAAATTTTCACAAAGGTAGGAACCAATAGATTGACACAAATTGCTCACTCAGTGGTTCAACCTAGTCAGACAGCTTTCATGCCTGGACGAAGAAAATGTATCATGAGACATTCTAAATTGCAAAAAATAGGAAACTAAAATACTTGAAAACTTGGAGGGTTCTACATCAGTACACCTCAAACAAACCCCTCCATCACTATCAGCATTGTAGAATATATTGCAAGCCTATTAAATGAACAAATAAGCAGGCTAACAATGTAAAATATTTGATGGCGGTAAATGTCAGGATGAGCGAAGGTGAACCAAAAAAGATAAGAAACTGATGTATTGAGTTAGAGGAAATTTGCAACAATTGATGATAGGAATTCAAACATATCAAGGGCATTTATTTACATTCCGATGCCAATTTTTAAAAAGAGTCAGCTCCCCAAATATAAACCAGACATTTAATTTCAGTATCTTTTGAATTCATGAAACAAACTCGTTTTGGGTATCAGGAAGAGTGAAATCAAATCTTCAAAACACAAGAAGTACGACAAATAATCAACAATGATTCACAACGAAATTGCACAGTATGCTCACCTGCTACTGGTACCTCCCCTCTACATCACCACCCGGGGCAAACTGCCGCCACCACTGCCACCGTGGCCATCTTTTGGATCTCGTCGCCGATGGCTAAACCCCTGAGCAGAATCCTGGATAACATATGTGGCATCACCGCCACCAGCTCATGCTTGACTGGGACAAGGTGTATGTCCTCACAGGGGCTTCCACCCCAATCCTCACCCTGCACGCACAGAATGAAAATGACGAGACGAGCGCATCATGAATTAAGCAACTAAAATGTAACCTACAGTGATATTAGTGCCCTAATATTTGACCGCATATCCCAACTGAATCTGTAAGGTACCCTACATAATCAGGAACACAAGCATATACATGCCAATTCCTCTGGTTTATCTGTAACATGCTATAACTTATACTCTACTTCATGTGTCAATTGGCAGAATGTTCGTTAAATCACTGATTTTTAAAGATGCAAGTACATCTGAGCAGTATCAGCTATAACTACAGATCATAACACTAAATGCAAAATCATCTAGATCTCAAGGCGCAATACTTGTTTAAGATATCTTTTCTTATCAGTGTCTGCAATGTTTATGCCTACACTAATAAGTCCAGTTTTCAGTCACAATGAGCATGCAACACTGCAAATCGACATACCTTTTGATCCAGCTTGGAGGCCGGCAGCAAGACCTCCATCCCAGCATCGGCCACGCCTTTCGCCGCACAGATCTGTCCATCCGCGCTTAACACCGGCACCTCAGGTTGCTACTCACCAGCCGTCGTCGCTGCTACTCCTGCATCAGGATGTCACTGTCGTTCACATCCTCTAGAAGCGTGAATCTGGCAATCGATACGAGCAAACACGGGATTGATCGCTGTTGAGGGGTCTTACAGTGCAGCGGTGGCACGACACGTCAATCATTCGAGAATACAAAAGGCCTCATGCCTGGCTAATAACCCTGCCATAGCATTCCAACTGGATATGTGTGACTGTAAACAAATAAATAGTTGTTCAATTGTTGAAGAGATCAAACGAATCAACAACACCTCTGTAATGATAAAAGTATAAAGTTGCAATTTAACATGAGATTATATCTGACTCGCGTTGATAAGAAACCAAGAAGACCTTGGCATGAGAGAACAATAAAAATGATGCTGCTTTGATAAGGAATAGCGACACAGATAACTGCACGACTGAACCCAAGAACCTTCTAAAGTCCTTTTAAAAAGCAAGTAATTCCAGAAAATGATAACCGAGGAATTAATCCAAATAAAATGAGATCGTTTTTGTCATCTTTCTAATTTGCTGGTCTCAGCAGCTAAAGGTCCATCCTAGATATTGCATTATATAACCACATGAGTAATTGCAATTGCCTTGACCAGGAGAAAGAGAATCTATAAGCTTGTCGGTTCATGACAGCCATCAGCTTCACATCATCCTAAAACTCTACAATATCACATCATGCTTGGTGAAAATAATATGCTAAAATATTCAGTTTGGAAATCACAACAGTTCGAGTGGACAGAAGAATTATTGTTAGATAGTAAGGTCCCGTTAGCAAACCACCGCTCCTTGAAATACCAGGATCTGCGGAGCTACTGTTTGCTCGCTCCAACATTTTAAGCTACTGCTTGGTCCGCTCCGGGAGTGGAGTCGTGGAGCCGGAGGGACTCCGAACAGGCCTTAAGCCTAAATTTATTCTGTTTTTGGCAGAGAACAGAGAATAGGGAAATGTACAGTGCTTGGTAGATGCAGTTTGATAGGAAACAAGTACGTACTGCTCTTCGACGCAAACAAAAGAAGTATGTACTGCTCTTAATACTTACTTGAACAACAGTACAGACAACTTCATAGGAAATCAGTTATGCAAAAAAGAAAATGGCCAAATCTATATAGCCTGTTCGAAGTTTCATTCTTGTTAATTGCAGACGCATGGTAGGTTGTACAAGACATTCTCTTAGAATTAGATTTACTTTCAAGTGTCTTGTTGTAGTCAATTATCACAAATACATACTATATGTAAAAACATAGCTAGATTCAAATCTCCAGGACAGCAAGGTACCAACATAACAAGACTGACCCAAAATTTATTTGGAACCTAGCTAGACCTGAGAATCTACTCCACAAGAAGAAACCAACAACCTGTTTACAAAAAGCTAGCCAGTACTTGACTCCTCTCCTCAAATGGGAAGGGAGAGAGGCCACATAACAGGAGAAGATGTTGTTGTCGAGACACAAGATCGAGCTAAGGTAGATCAGAGAGAGAGAGATGAACACGAGCGAGAGAGAGGTTTTTGTGCTGCCACCAACTGCACAACGTTTTCGGTTTTCCATTCCACTCTTTATCTGTTGCTACAAACTAGCTAGCTACCTCCCGGCGGGCGCGCCATTGATCTGCGATGGCCGCGCCATCCCACAACCACGACTCACAGCGCGTGCGCCCACCAGGAGAAGAAAACGGGAGAGGGAGAAGTGGTCAGTGCATGCTACGACACTTGATCCACAAGACCACAACCTAGCTACGTGCATGTCCGGGTCACATCATCCCGTATGCATGCATTATTACAAACAGAAAACGAAAGTTACGTTGCAAGCAATGAGATTTGTCTAGGCATAACATTTCACCCCCCCTAATCTCACTGCTCCAAGCCGATCACACCAAGCCTCTGTCTCATTTCGATGAAATGAACCTGTCCGAGTGCTTTTGTAAGTTCATCAGCCAGTTGGTCTTGCGTCCCTACATGATCGATCTAAACTTCTCCTTTGTCCATGCAATCTCTGAAAAAATGAAATTTCACATCTATGTGTTTGCTTTGATCATGATGGACGGGGTTCTTGGTTAAGGCTATAGCTGATTTGTTGTCCACCAACAATCTGAAACTCACTGGTGCAGTTCCTGTCATGCTTTCAGGTAGCCGGCTCAGCCACAGACCTTGACAGGTTGCCGATGACATGGCCACGTATTCTGCCTCACAAGAAGAAAGCGCGACAATCTTTTGCTTCTAAGAGCACCAGGTGATCAGATTCTTACCCAAGTAGAAGACATGCCCGGAGGTGCTCTTGCGATCGCCGGTGTTGCCAGCGTGGTCGCTATTACTGAACCCGAGCAAGTCAGTTTTTTCCTGGACTCTCTTGTAGCTGCATCCATAGTGTATAGTGCCCTTGATGTACCTCAGAATTTGTTTGACCGCTGCCCAGTGCTGTGTGCAAGGCTTCTCCATGAACCGACTGACAATGCCGACTGAATGCGCAATGTCAGGTCGCATGTTCACCAGGTAGCGCAGGCTTCCGATCAACCTGTAATACAGTGTAGCATCGAAGGGCTCCTCACTATCTTCTTTCTTTAGCTTGAGGCGACATGGATCGAGCTATGGAAGATCACGTGCACTGAAGGCCAAGGCAGTATCTGAGTCCAAAGCTGAGGATTCTCGTAGCAGCCTTGGTGATCCTAAAGAACTAAGCCAGGAGCTAGCAATGCTCGTGAGGAAATTCTAGAAGTTCTCTCGCCGTGGCAAGTCTTCAAGAAATGATGATTCCTCATCCCGTGACTACAAGAAGAGAACCTGCCACAAATGCAAGAAACCTGGTCACTACATGTCTGATTTTTCTCTGTGGGAAAAGGAATCAAAGAAGAAGTACAAAGATGATGCCTCTGACGATTCAAAGAAGAAGAAGAAATCCTCAAAGTCTTCATCATCAAAATCCTCAAAGTCTTCATCTCACAAAAGGAGCAACTCCAAGAAGGCCCGGGAATTCATTGGCAAGGAAATGGACTCTGAAGCGGAATCTAGGGATAATGTGGAAAGGAGAAATCTGAGGTATCTGACTCTGGTGTGGCTAGCGTAGCCCTCGCTACTGCATATGTCGGCAAGTCCATCTTCAACGCTGAAGAGAATGACTTATCCAACTCTGCTGACAAGGGCATCGATGACTATGCTCCCACCTATTGCTTCATGGCAAAAGGTGCCAAGGTACTCAAGCATTCCCCCTCTGACTCTAGTGAGGATGAATCTGATGACAATCTTAAGCCTAGCTATTCGAAACTTGCTAAAATTGTTGTTAAACAATAGAAGGCTTTAGAAAAGATTCAAAATCAACTAGAAAGAAGCGATGACCTGTTGGGTGAGCAATTGAATCGAACTAAGACTCTGACAGATAATCTTCAGAGACTTCAAACTCGGTTTGACAACCTTCAAAATCATCATAACACTCTCTTAACTGATCATGAGACGCTTTCTTATGAATTTCTTCAGAGAAAGCAAGATCTTGAGACGTTAAAAGTGAGTTATGAAGATCTTCAGAAGAAAAATGATTCATTGCTTGCTCAACATATCAGTTCCGCTCAGGAAGAATTTGTTCCACCATGTCTTAAATGCTTTGAGCATGAATCTGCTAATTCATCACCTGAATGTTCAAATGCTTCAATTGCTGCAAATTCTTCAACTATCGTTGTGGTCACAAATTCCTCATCTGAGGATACCACATGTATCACTGACGATAATGGAGGGCTGAAGGAATTGTATGTGACAAGCATTTACAAAAGCCTCAAAGGGCATTAGACTCTTTGTGATGTGCTTAAAAAGCAGATCTTGAACAGGAACCCTAGGAAAGAGGGTATTGCCTTTGAGAGGAAACTCAATGCTGATGGAACCTACTGGAAACCTGAGCAGTACCCCAAAACCTCATGGGTTGCTGCGGAAGGACCTCCTGTAGATCCATGCAATTTATCTAGCTTTACCTTTGATTCTTTATATTCCTCTGATGAGTCATTTGACTCCAATTATAAGCTGTTCAAAAATCAGAACGGTGAAGTATTTGCTTGATATGTTGAAACTAACTGCAGGAACGGTCCCCCTATGAAGAAAATCTAGGTTCCTAAAAGTAGCCTTGAAAATCTTCAGGTGAATGCCATCATGACATCACCCATGAAGAATAGTAACCCCAAATCAAATTCATCATATGGACCAAACTCTTCATATGGATCCAAGTCCTCATACGGACCAAATTCTTCACGAGGATCAAATTCCTCACATGGATCAAAATCCTCATATGATTATCATCATGCTAATACTTCTGTTTCGCATGGAAAGTCTAAGGGCCATGACTACGTGCATTATTCTTCAAATCATTATGTTCATAATTCCTCGAAGAATTTCTCTGCTTATTCATATGCTTACCCTAACCACTCTTCTGTGAAATGAAGTGCACTGGCTTCTATGCCATCATTTTCTTTTGGAGCTCGCAGAATGATGAACTCTTTGCCACCCCTCCAGATGTGGGTGGTGAAGAAAAATAACTAATCTCTTATGCAGGCTCAGGTCTCCAGACGAACTTGATCGTCTGAAGAATTTGCTGGAGACCTCATTGTGCTTGAAAGGACGCAAGCTAATCATGAAGAAATGAATCATTCATTTCTCACGTCCTCATATTGCTATATTTGTTACTATTGATGAAATTGATATCATATTCTTCACTGATGAAGTATATGGGTTCGTAAGTTGCACTAATTCATCTGCAAGATGAACAACCCAGAGCTACTAAGTGGGACCTCGACAGTGGATGTACAAATCACATGACTGGTGACAGAAGCTTGCTGATGGGCACTGATTTGTCACCATCTCATCTGAAGCATATCACCTACGCTGACAAAGGCAAAAGCAAGGTATTGGGTCTAGGTAAGGTTGCAATCTCAAAGGATAAACACATGGACAAAGTCATGCTTGTTGAGTCTCAATCCTATGTTAGTCTAAGTGCTTTGTGATCTTGATATGGTTGTTGTCTTCGGCAAATTTCTCTGCCTTGTGCTAGTGGAATCTGACAACTCCAAAGTCTTCGAAGGCTTTAGGAAAGGAGACTTGTATATTGTTGATTTCTCTGTAGGACCACAGCCTGCCACATGTCTACTCACAAAAGCTTCAGAATGCTGGTTATGGCATCGACGACTTGGTCATGCTAGGATGAGGAACTTGCATACACTCGCGAAGAACAAGCACGTCATTGGCAACGAGGGTGTCAAATTCCTCAAAGATCATCTTTGTGGGGCTTGCGAGGCTGGAAAGATCACCAGAGGCAAGCATCCCGCGAAGACTATAATGACCACCTCTCGTCCTTTTGAATTACTTCATATGGATCTATTTGGCCCTACTAGTTATGCCACGTTCACTAGTTCTACATCATTATATGGCTTTGTCATAGTTGATGACTATTCTCGTTACACATGGGTGCATATCATCACTTACAAAAATGAAGTGCAGGAAGTCTTCAGATGTTTTTCCTCAAGGGATTCCACAAACTTTGGTGTGAAGATCAAGCATATCAGGAGTGATAATGGAACCGAGTTCAAGAACACTGGCCTCGATGAATATCTCGATATGCTTGGTATCACTCACAAATTATCTGCTCCTTATACTCCTCAGCAAAATGGCATCGTGGAGCGCAAGAATTGGACTCTTGTTGAGACGGCTCGCACTATGCTTGATGAATACAAGACAGCTGAGCGCTTCTAGCCTGAAGCAATTGATACTGCGTGCCACATCATCAACAGGGTATATCTTCACAAATTCTTCAAAAAGACCTCATACGTACTCCTCACTGACAAGAAACCCAATGTAAGTTATTTCAAAGTCTTCGGTGCTAAATGCTGGATTAGAGATCCTCACCATCACTCTAAATTTGCACCGAAAGCACATGAGAGATTTATGCTTGGTTACGGAAAGGACTCGCACACCTACAGAGTCTTCAACACCGTTCACCACAAGGTTGTTGAAACTATAGATGTGCGGTTCGATGAAACTAATGGCTCGCAAAGAGAGCACCTACCTCCTATACTAGATGAAATGTCACTTGAGGAATAAATCAAGTTCAAAGCTACTATGGATGTCATCCCTACCGAAGAAATTGCTGAAGAAGTCATTCCTGATCATGAGGAAAATCATGCTGATGCTGCTGAAGAAACTGGTCCTAAAGAAACTGCTTGGCCTAAGCAAAGTCGTTAACCAGCACATCCTCGCATTGCAAATGAGGTGCAAGTCGAGAAGATCATCGATGACATTCGTGCACCAGGTCCCCTCACGCACTCAAAAGCTTCACATTTATCTAACTTTTGTGGGCATTTTGCTTTTGTCTCTATCACAGAGCCCACTAAAGTAGATGAAGCATTCATGGAATCTGAGTGGATTCAAGCCATGCAAGATGAATTGCATCAATTCAAACTCAACAGTGTGTGGGAGCTTGTCAAGCGACCAGACCCTCGCAAGCACAACATCATCGGTACCAAATGGATCTACCGCAACAAACATGACGAAAATGGCCTCATGGTGAGGAATAAGGCTCGTCTTGTAGCTCAAGGCTACACACAGGTTGAAGGAATTGATTTCTATGAAACTTTGCACCTGTTGCTAGACTTGAGGCTATTCGCATATTTCTTGCTTACGCTAACCATCATAATATCATCTTACAACAAATGGATGTGAAAAGTGCATTCCTCAATGGTAAGCTTGAGGAAGAAGTATATGTTGCTCAACCACCAGGTTTTGAGGATCCAAAATTTCCAGATCACGTCTACAGACTCAGCAAGGCCCTCTATGGCCTCAAGCAAGCACCTCGGGCAAGGTATGACACACTGAAGGAATTCCTCATGAAGAAAGGCTTCAAACCCGGTTCACTTGACCCAACTCTTTTCACTAAATCATATGATGATGAATTATTTGTGTGCCAAATATATGTTGATGATATTATCTTTGGCTGTGCTAACCAACATTACAGTGATGAATTTTCCTATATGATGAGTGAAGAATATAAAATGTCTATGATGGGAGTATTGAAATTCTTCTTAGATCTTCCGATTCGTCAACAATACAATGGCATATTCATATCTCAAGGATGTACTGAGGAAATTCGGCATGCAAGACTACAAAGGCGTCAAAGTTCCTATGCCCACAAATGGACATCTATGCACTGATGAAAATGATAAAGACTTCGATCAAAAGGTATACCACTCCATGATTGGCTCTTTATTGTACCTATGTGCATCTAGGCCGGATATTACGCTTAGTGTTTGCATGTGTGGCTGATTTCAAGCTACACCGAAGGAATCACACGATAAGGCTGTGAAGCACATTCTCCGATATCTAGCTCACACACCAACACTTGGATTATGGTATCCAAAGGGCTCTTCCTTTGATCTCATTGGATATTCAGACTCTGACTATGCTGGCGATCGGGTGAATCGCAAGTCAACATTAGGCACATGTCATTTCCTCGGATGATCCTTGGTATGTTGGTCCTCGAAGAAGCAGAACTGCGTATCACTCTCCACTGCAGAAGCTGAGTAGATTGCTGCCAAATCGTCCTGTGCTCAGTTACTATGGATGAAGCACACACTCAAGGACTATGGCATCAACGTGAAGAATGTGCCTCTCTACTGCAACAATGAGAGCGCTATCAAGATTGCTCATTACCCAGTTCAGCAATCGAAAACAAAGCACATCCAGATTCGTCATCATTTTCTTCATGATCATGTGTTGAAGGGTGACATCTCCATCGACCACGCAAGCACTGAAGACCAGCTCGCCGATATCTTCACTAAGCCCTTGGATGAGAAGAGATTTAGCAAGTTGTGGTGTGAGCTAAATATCCTAGAATCTTCGAATGTTCTTTGAAAAGGACACACATCCTAACACTTATGCTGACTTGATGACTTAGATGTGCAACACACGAAGTAACGTTTTTCTTCAATCAATGAAGACTAACCCTCTAAGTGTGAAGAAATTAATGAAGAAAATGATTCTCAGAACCCTACGAGAATTGTACGCGGTGTCTGAAATCAGCTTTCTTATACGTTGGGTTACGCCACTGCAACGTCTTGAGCTTGTGTTGGTTTTCCCCGAAGAGGAGAGGGTGATGCAGCAAGTGTAGCGTAAGTATTTCCCTTAGTTTTGAGAACCAAGGTATCAATCCAGTAGGAGGATCCTCAAAAGTCCCACGCACCTACACAAATAAACTGAGAACTTGCAACCAACGCGATAAAGGGGTTGTCAATCCCTTCACGGCCTTTTGCGAAAGTGAGATCTGATAGAGAGATAATAATATATTTTTGGTATTTTGTAATATAGATGCAAAAAGTAAAGATGCAAATAAAGATAGATTGAAAACAAATATGATAAAAGATAGACCCGGGGGCCATAGGTTTCACTAGAGGCTTCTCTCGAGATAGCATAAGTATTACAGTGGGTGAACAAATTACTGTCGAGCAATTGATAGAAAAGCGCATAGTTATGAGATTATCTAGGCATGATCATGTATATAGGCATCACATCCATAACAAGTAGACCGACTCCTGCCTGCATCTACTACTGTTAATCCACACATCGACCAACTCCTTCCTGCATCTAGAGTATTAAGTTCATAAGAACAGAGTAACGCTTTAAGCAAGATGACATGATGTAGAGGGATAAACACATGCAATATGATATAAACCCCATCTTGTTATCCTCGATGGCAACAATACAATACGTGTCTTGCAACCCTTTCTTTGACTGGGTAAGAACACCGCAAGATTGAACCCAAAGCTAAACACTTCTCCCATGGCAAGAAAGATCAATCTAGTAGGCCAAACCAAACTGATAATTCGAAGAGACTTTTAAAGATAACTCAATCACACATAAAAGAATTTAGAGAAGATCCAAATATTATTCATAGATAAACTTGATGATAAACCCACAATTCATCAGATCTCGACAAACACACCGCAAAAAGAGACTACATCGAATAGATCTCCACAAGAGAGGGGGATAACATTGTATTGAGATCCAAAAAGAGAGAAGAATCCATCTAGCTAATAACTATGGACCCGTAGATCTGTGGTAAACTACTCACAACTCATCGGAGGGGCTATGGTGTTGATGTAGAAGCCCTCCGTGGTCGATTCCCCCTCTGGCAGAGTGTCGGCGAAGGCTCCAAGATGAGATCTTGCGGATACAGAAGGTTAGGGCGGTGGAAATTGTGTTTCGTGGTGCTCCTGGATGTTTTCAGGGTCCGTAGGTATATATAGGAGGAAGAAGTACGTCGGTGGCCGCCCGAGGGGCCCACGAGACAGGGGGCACGCCCTACAGGGGGGCGCCCTCCTATCTCGTGGGGCCCTCGGAGCTTTCTTGACTTGCACTCCAGGCTCTCCGGATCAGATTTGTTCCAAAAATAACGCTCCTGAAGGTTTCATTCCGTTTGGACTCCGTTTGATATTCCTTTTCTTCGAAATACTGAAATAGGCAAAAACAACAGCAATATGGCCTGGGACTCCGATTAGTAGGTTAGTCCCAAAAATGATATAAATATGTAAAATAAAGCCCATAAACATCCAAAAGGGGTAATATAATAGCATGGAACAATCTAAAATTATAGATAAGTTGGAGACGTATCAAGCATCCCCAAGCTTAATTCCTGCTCGTCCTCGAGTAGGTAAATGATAAAAAGAGAATTTTTGACGTGGAATGCTACCTAGCATAATTCATAATGTAATTTTCTCCATTGTAGCATGAATGTTCAGATCCAAATGAATACAAAATAAAAGTTCATAATGACATAAGAAATAGTAACACTTCAAGCATACTAATCAAAGTAATCATGTCTTCTCAAAATAACATGGAAAAAGAAAGTTCATCCCTACAAAATCATATAGTTAGGCTATGCTTCATTTTCGTCACACAAAGATGTTCCCAACTTCTATACCCCCGATGACAAGCCAAGCAATTGTTTCATACTTAAATAATCTCAAACTTTTTCAACCTTCACGCAATACATGAGCGCGAGCCATGGATATAGCACTACGGGTGGAATAGAATATGATGATGGGGATTGTGTGGAGAAGACAAAAAAAGGAGAAAGTCTCACATTGACGAGGATAATCAACGGGCTATGGAGATGCCCATCAATTGATGTCAACATGAGGAGTAGGGATTTCCATGCAACGGATGCACTAGAGCTACAAATGCTCAACAAAGGAAAACTAGTGGGTGTGCACCCAACTTGCTTGCTCATGAAGACCTAGGGCATTTGAGGAAGCCCATCGTAGGAATATACAAGCCAAGTTCTATAATGAAAAATTCCCACTAGTATGAAAAAGACAACTTATGAGACTCACTATATGAAAAACATGGTGCTACTTTGAAGCACAAAATATGAGACTCACTACATGAAGAACAGGGTGCTACTTTGAAGCACAAGTGTGGAAAAAGAGATAGTAACATTGCCCTTTTTATTTATTTCTTTTTTTTCTTTTCTTTTCTTTTCTTTTTTTGGGCCTTTTTTTCTTTTGGCCTTTCTTCTTTTTTTTTCTTTTTTTTCTTTGGGCAATGCTCTAATAATGATGATCATCACACCTCTATTGATTACAACATAAGAATTACAACTCGAAACTAGAACAAGTTATGACTCTATATGAATGCCTCCGGCGGTGTACCGGGATGGTGCAATGAATCAAGAGTGACATGTATGAAAGATAATGCATGGTGGCTTTGCCACAAATATGATGTCAACTACATGCTCATGCAATGGCAATATGACAAAAGTAATGTATGTCATGAGAACGGAACGGTGGAAAGTTGCATGGCAATATATATCAGAATGGCTATGGAAATGCCATAAATAGGTAGGTATGGTGGCTGTTTTGAGGAAGATACAAGGAGGTTTATGTGTGATAGAGCGTATCGTATCACGGGGTTTGGATGCACCGGCGAAGTTTGCACCAACTCTCAAGGTGAGAAAGGGCAATGCATGGTACCGAAGAGGCTAGCAAAGGCGGAAAGGTAAAAAGTGCGTATAATCCATGGACTCAACATTAGTCAAAAGAACTCATATACTTATTGCAAAAATTTAGAAGTCATCAATAATCAAGTACTACGCACATGCTCCTAGGGGGATAGATTGGTAGGAAAAGACCATCGCTCGTCCCCGGCCGCCACTCATAAGGATGCACAAGCCAAGTACACTTCATGTTTCAAATTTGTTACACAACTTTAACCATACGTGCATGCTAAGGGACTTGCTAACTTCAACACAAGCATTCTTTGAATTCATAATCACCCAACTAGCATGACTTTAATGTCACTACCTCCATATCTCAAAACAATTATCAAGTATCAAGTTGATCATAGCATCCAATTCACTTCCTATGATAGTTTTTATTATACCCAACTTGGATGCTCATCATTCTAGGACCAACTTTAAGATAATAGCAAATACCATGCTGTTATAAAAGACTCTCAAAATAATATAAGTGAAGCATGAGAGACTAGCAATTTCTTCAAAATTAAGACACCATCGTGCTCTAAAAGATACAAGTGAAGCACTAGAGCAAAAACTATCAAGCT
Source organism: Triticum aestivum (assembly GCF_018294505.1). Classification (NCBI taxonomy): domain Eukaryota; kingdom Viridiplantae; phylum Streptophyta; class Magnoliopsida; order Poales; family Poaceae; genus Triticum; species Triticum aestivum. The sequence goes on along the minus strand of NC_057803.1, from coordinate 740,016,775 downwards.
CAAAAGATATAAGTGAAGCACATAGAGTATTCTAGCAAATTCTAATCAAATAGGCTTCTCCCAAAGGGTGTGTACATAAAGGATGATTGTGGTAAATTAAAAAGCAAAGACTAATATAATACACGACGCTCCGAGCAAAACACATATCATGTAGCAAATAAAAATATAGCTCCAAGTAAAGTTACCAATGAACGAAGATGAAAGAGGGGATGCATTCCCGGGGCATCCCCAAGCTTAGGCTTTTGGCTATTCTTGAATATCTTGGGGTGCCATGGGCATCCCCAAGCTTAGGCTCTTGCCACCCTTTATTCCATAGTCCATAAAAGCTTTACCCAAAACTTGAAAACTTCACAACACAAAACTCAACAGGAAATCTTATAAGCTCCGTTAGTGAAAGAAAACAAAACCACCACATAAGGTACTGCCATGAACTCATTATTTATTTATTTTGGTGTTAAACCTACTGTATTGCAACTTCTCTATGGTTCATAGACTCAATTACTAGCCATAGATGCATTGAAATAAGCAAACAACACACGAAAAACAGAATCTGTCAAAAACAGAACAGTCTGTAGCAATCTGTAACTAACGCAAACTTCTGGAACTCTAAAAATCATACCAAAATAGGAAGTCCTGGAAAATTTGTCTATTGAACAGCAGCAAAAATAATAAACGCAAAAGCACGTTCCTGTGATTTAACAAAATTATATTCGTGCGCGCAAAGTTTCTGTTTTTCAGCAGAATCAAATCAACTATCATAATTGGTTATCCTATAGGTTCTACTTGGCACAAACACTACTTCAAAGATAAAAACACATCTAAACAGAGAGTAGATGCAAGATTTATTCCTAAACAGGAGCAAAAACAAAAAACATAAATAAAAATTGGGTTGCCTCCCAACTAGCACTATCGTTTAATGCCCTTAGCTAGGCATAATAGCGAAGATAGATTTAACTAGTGCCATCTTTGTACTAGATTCATATGTAGCACACATGATAGATTCATAAGGTAATTTGACTTTATTTCTTGGAAAGTGTTCCATGCCTTTCTTTAAGGGAAATTGGAATCTAATGTTCCCTTCCTTCATATCAATAATCGCACCAATCGTTCTAGGGAAAGGTCTACCAAGAATAATAGGGCAAGAAAGATTGCAATCTATATCAAGAACGATAAAATCTACGAGAACCAAATTTCTATTTGCAACAATAACAACATCATTGATCCTTCCCATAGGCTTTTTAATGGTGGAATCCGCAAGGTGCAAATTTAAAGAGCAATCATCGAGATCATGGAAACCTAGAATATCACATAGAGTTTTCGGAATCGTGGAAACACTAGCACCCAAATCACACAAAGCAAAACACTCATAATCTTTAATTCTAATCTTTATAGTAGGTTCCCACTCATCATTAAGTTTTCTAGGTATAGAAACTTCCAAATTCAGTTTTTCATCATAAGATTGCATCAAGGCATCAACGATATGTTTGGTAAAAGCTTTATTTTGACTATAAGCATGAGGAGAATTAACAACGGATTGCAACAAGGAAATACAACCTGTTAGAGAGCAATTATCATAATCAAATTCCTTGAAATCCGAGATAGTAGGTTCAATATTATTAGAAGTTGAGGATTCTCCAATCTCTCTTTTACAAAATTTAGCATTAAGATCTAAAGACTCCGAATTTTTGGGACGCCTTCTAGGCAAAGTTGATTCATTATCACTCCCATAATCATCAAAATTCATCTTGCAAAACATAGATCTAATCGGAGACACATCAATAACTTTAAGATCCTCATCATTATTTTCATGTAGACTAGAAGAACACGCTTTTATAAAGCTTTCTTTTTTAGCACGCAATCTAGCGGTTCTTTCCTTGCACTCGTCAATGGAAATTATCATTACTTTGAGAGACTCATTGATATCATGCTTAGGAGAAGAAGATCCAAGTTTAAGAGAATTAACATCAAGCAAAAGTCTATCAACGTTCCTAGCCAAATCATCAACTTTGAGCATTTTTTCTTCAAGCAAAGCATTAAAATTCTTTTGAGAAATCATAAATTCTTTCACACTATTCTCAAAATCAGAGGGCATATTATTAAAATTACCATAAGAACTATTGTAGGAATTTCCATAATTATTAGAGGGATTACTAGGGAACAGTCTAGTATTAAAATTTCCTCTATAAGCATTGTTTCCAAAACTATTCCTACCAACAAAATTCACATCCATAGATTCATTATTATTCTCAATCAAGGAAGACAAAGGCATATCATTGGGATCAAGAGGAGTATTTTTAGTAGCAAACATCTTCATAAGTTCATCCATTTTTCCACTCAAAACATTGATTTCTTCTATAGCATGCACTTTTTTACTAGAAGATCTTCCGGTGTGCCATTGAGAATAATAAGCCATAATATTATCAAGCAATTTTGTAGCATCTCCTAACGTAATTTCCATAAACGTGCCTCCCGCGGCCGAATCTAAGAGATTTCTAGACGCAAAGTTCAAACCGACATAAAATTTTTGTATAATCATCCATAAATTTAAACCATGAGTAGGGCAATTGCGAAGCATCAATTTCATCCTTTCCCAAGATTGGGCAACATGTTCATGATCAAGTTGTTTAAAATTCATAATATCGTTCCTAAGAGTGATGATCTTAGCGGGAGGAAAATATTTAGAGATAAAAGCATCTTTGCACTTGTTCCAAGAATCAATAATATTTTTGGGCAAAGACGAAAACCAAATTTTAGCACGATCTCTAAGTGAAAACGGAAATAACTTCAATTTGACAATATTGTTATCCATATCTTTCTTCTTTTTCATATCACACAAATCAACAAAGTTGTTTAGATGAGTAGCGGCATCTTCACTAGGAAGGCCGGCGAATTGATCTTCCATAACAAGATTCAGCAAAGTAGCATTGATTTCACAAGACTCAACATCATTAAGAGGAGCAATCGGAGTACTAAGGAAATCATTATTATTGGTATTCGAGAAGTCACACAACTTGGTATTATCTTGTGCCATGGCAACAAGTAATCCAACACACAAGCAAACAGAAAAAGGCAAGTGAAAAAGAGAGGAGGAGATTGGGAAAGAGAGGGCAAATAAAACGGCAAGGGTGAAGTGGGGGAGAGGAAAATGAGAGGCAAATAATGTAAATGCGAGGGAGATGGGTTTGTGATGGGTACTTTGTATGTCTTGACTTGAGCGAAGTCCTCCCCGGCAACGGCGCCAGAAATCCTTCTTGCTATGTCTTGTGCTTGCGTTGGTTTTCCCCGAAGAGGAGAGGGTGATGCAGCAGGTGTAGCGTAAGTATTTCCCTTAGTTTTAAGAACCAAGGTATCAATCCAGTAGGAGGCTCCTCAAAAGTCCCACGCACCTACACAAACAAACTGAGAACTTGCAACCAACGCGATAAAGGGGTTGTCAATCCCTTCACGGCCTTTTGCGAAAGTGAGATCTGATAGAGAGATAATAATATATTTTTGGTATTTTGTAATATAGATGCAAAAATTAAAGATGCAAATAAAAATAGATTGAAAGCAAATATGATAAAAGATAGACCCGGGGGCCATAGGTTTCACTAGAGGCTTCTCTCGAGATAGCATAAGTATTACGGGGGGTGAACAGATTACTGTCAAGCAATTGATAGAAAAGCGCATAGTTATGAGATTATCTAGGCATGATCATGTATATAGGCATCACGTCCATAACAAGTAGACCGACTCCTGCCTGCATCTACTACTATTACTCCACACATCGACCGACTCATGCCTGCATCTAGAGTATTAAGTTCATAAGAACAGAGTAACTCTTTAAGCAAGATGACATGATGTAGAGGGATAAACACATGCAATATGATGTAAACCCCATCTTGTTATCCTCAATGGCAACAATACAATACGTGTCTTGCAACCCTTTCTGTCACTGGGTAAGAACACCGCAAGATTGAAGCCAAAGCTAAAACTTCTCCCATGGCAAGAAAGATCAATCGAGTAGGCCAAACCAAACTGATAATTCGAAGAGACTTGTAAAGATAACTCAATCACACATAAAAGAATTCAAAGAAGATTCAAATATTATTCATAGATAAACTTGATGATAAACCCACAATTCATCGGATCTCGACAAACACACCGCAAAAAGAGATTACATCGAATAGATCTCCACAAGAGAGGGGGAGAACATTGGATTGAGATCCAAAAAGAGAGAAGAAGCCATCTAGCTAATAACTATGGACCCGTAGGTCTGTGGTAAACTACTCACAACTCATCAGAGGGGCTATGGTGTTGATGTAGAAGCCCTTTGTGGTCGATTCCCCCTCCGGCAGAGTGCCGACGAAGGCTCCAAGATGAGATCTCGCGGATACAGAAGGTTACGGTGGTGGAAATTGTGTTTCATGGTGCTCCTGGATGTTTTCGGGGTCCGTAGGTATATATAGGAGGAAGAAGTACGTCGGTGGCCGCCCGAGGGGGCCACGAGACAAGGGGGCGCGCCCTACAGGGGGGGGGGGTGCCCTCCTATCTCGTGGGGCTCTCGGAGCTTTCTTGACTTGCACTCCAGGCTCTCCGGATCAGATTTGTTCCAAAAATAACGCTCCCGAAGTTTTCATTCCGTTTGGACTACGTTTGATATTCCTTTTCTTCGAAATACTGAAATAGGCAAAAAAACAGCAATATGGGTTGGGCCTCCGATTAGTAGGTTAGTCCCAAAAATGATATAAATATGTAAAATAAAGCCCATAGACATCCAAAAGGGGTAATATAATAGCATGGAACAATCAAAAATTATAGATACGTTGGAGATGTATCAGGCACAAACCAAAGTTGAAAATCTTCAATTTGAGTTTTTCTTTGTTTTTGAAATTCTTCAACTTTGCATTGTCTTCACTCTTTCCGTCATTGTTCTTCATTTGACTATATATGAGGTTATGTCCTCTACAACATTCACTTATTGCTAATTCTTCAAGTTGACTTTTCTGCTAAGTGAATGTGATCGGACCCTTTCCCCTCTATGCTAAACTCAACCCAGTCTATTCATGAATTCTTCATGTGCGTTCTATTTGAAACTCGTTCAAATTCTTCACTATGTCCTTGACAGCTGAAGAAATTGCGAACGACTCTTTAAAATATTCATATCTGAAATTTTCGGCTTTTGCCGGTCAAATCGTTAGGCATTCCACGATATACTTATCTATTCACCCACGATCTCACACGATCTCCACTTCTCACTACGTGGGTGACACATGTTGCGCGAATGAGAAGGGTCAGGGGCACGTTCGTCCAAATTCTTCGGGCGAATAGTTATTCACCTCCGCTATAAAAAACCCTTCCCTTCCTCATTTCACTTTTACTCTGCTCGACCTCATTCCCTCGCTCGAGCTTCTCAAACCCTAGCGCCGACGCTAACTCCATCATTGCCGGTGAGGAAGAGCTTCACTGCCTCGACCTCGTCGCCGTCGTATTCGCGCCGGCCGCGGAAATCTTCCCTCCGCCGCCGCCATAGACGTCTTCCTCCGCCAAGTTAGGGCGTGGAAGATCCAAGCTGACGAACTTCCAAATCTACACTTCTAGTTCATCATGTTCTTCGTCAAGGGTAATTAAAAGTTACTTTTACCGCATTTATTCTACGGAAAATTTTCATCAAATCCTCAAAAGGTGTTTATTCTTTGATCTCCACACTCTAAACACCTTGCACAAATCTTCAGTTCTTGATATGTTTCTCTAAGTGATGGTTTCTTCATGATTCCTCAATTGTGTGAATCTCACGATCCGCACAACTCTGGAACCTAAGACAAAGAACACTTAGTGAAGTTCTTCAATACACATCGGGTCAATTTCCTCAAACTTCATCAAATTTTACAAAACCTTTTGAGAATGCATATGACCTCTCCAAACTCTTCGCACCTACACTCTATTCATACGTACTCATGTCAACTGCTGAATCACTAGATTCTCATCAACTTAACTCATTTTCAGCATCCCTCGAAGAAAAGCTGCATACTTCTTCAGAGAACTCAATTGTGCAAATTCCATAGCTGAAGAAAATGGCTGACGGTAAACGTCCTCAGAAAGGAGGAAAGAATCTTGAAGTAAATACTGCCTTTGAGATCCCTGCGGACATCTATGCAGGGTACTGCATGCCTGATGAGGCAAAATATGGCAAGGAAACGAAGAATGAGCGCAAAGTGCGCGTTCAGAGGATCGAAAGGAGATGGGCAAGAGAGTGGAGGGAGTACAGATATGTTACTCCCAAATACATGAAGAAATTCGCTCTCAATCCTCCATGCTCAAGACCTCCTCTAGCATATGGCCAGCAAGCTGATCCAACAAGCCTTAAACGTGGTGAGGATTATGCTGATGAATGGGCCAGGCGGCAAGCAAAGTTAGCCAAGCAGGCCAAAGAAGCAGTGAAGAAATTCAACGAAGATTCTGCTACTGCCGCTGCCACTGCTGAAGCTTCTTCAAGTAAGAAGGCCTTGCCTAAGAAGCCAGCAAAGAAACCACCAAGTTCCTCTGCAATGCGCTCATAGCCAATTTCCTCAGTGCCACCAAGGCAAATTCCTCAAGCTGCCCCAGTTCCTCAAGTTGCACAAATTCCTCGGGCTTCAAAACCCTCAGCTCCTCCGGCAAAGTCCTCAGCACCCGTGCATCTCTCCACATGCCAACGGACCACAGGCATATCTATTGCCTCAGGAGCTTCAGCGAGTTCTTCAGCTCACCCTTCATCAACCGGTCCCACTCTGCTGAAGACCAAGGCCACTACTGGACGAGGCACTAAACCAAGTCCTCACAAGAAGTAGGTGGTCTTTCAAATCCATCTGATGATGATGAGGCTGATGATGATGAACTTGCCAATATCATCAAGGACAGACAACAGCGGGCCGTTAAAGCCAAAGTGAGTGTTGTGCCGCCCCTTCTAATTGATCCGAAGAAAATGCTCGATTTCATTGACCTATGGCACAAGGATCCAAATGCTCCAATGCCAGAGTTGGGCGTCACTCCTGGACAAAGTCACGTTCTCACTGCGTTCATCACTGAAGAAAAATGGAAGTTTGACCAAGCCAGGTCAATCAAGAAAGCGCAATACAAGAAACAGCGCTACTTAAAGGACAATGTCCTCAGTCTTTCGCCTAAGCAGATCCTTGCACTACAAGCTGATAACAAGAAGCTCAGCAAAGATTTTGAAGCCTACAAGGTTGACTGGAAGGGCTCCAAGGTCATATTCATCAAACTGATGAAGACATTCAGCTGAAGCATCTGCTCAAGCCACTAAAGGAATTGCCAGCATCGTTGATGAACATCAAGCTGCTGCTGATGAAACTGGAAGCACCAGGGCTTTTGACGAAATTCCAGCCTCTAAAGAAACTGCCAGGGCAACCACTACTGTTGCGCCTGAAGAAATTGCTAGGCCAGCTGAAGACTCTTTCGTTGCGCCTGAAGAAACTGTTTAAGACATGCCAACTGCATCAGTTGTTCCTGGAGAAATTGATCCCACTGCCACCGCTCCGCCTGCACCAACACCAAGTCCAATTCTTCCTTCTGCTTTGGAAGTGAAGAAAACCAAAGCTGTGGACCGTGCTTCTTTGAAAAACAGGAAGGCATCATATGCATCAGAATCTTCGGCCCCCAAGAAAGCAAAGATTTTGAAAAGTTCACTGGAGAATCCCATTGATGTTGTTCCTCTCGCAAGCATGCCATCTAAGGAACTCGTTCCTCATGGCGAAGAATATCAGATTCCTGAAGAATCTGCAGAAGAAGATCCCTCTGCTACTTCCACAGAGCAGATGGATGAAGAAATTGAGGTTGAAGCTTTCACCTCAACCGCTCAGGTATCATCGCCAACGCCTCAGTTCACTGCTGAAGAGGCCGGCGTTGAAGAAATGGAAGTGGATGAGGATGTGGAAATTGGCTGCACCACTCCCGTGCTGAATGATGATTTCTGGGAGAGTCAGCACCCCAACTCACCTTTGTTCAGACCGATCCAACAAATTCCTCAGTCCCAGGCTCCAACTGAAGTTCTCATGGGTTCTGAAGAAATTCATGCCACCCCTTAAATTCCTGAAGAGATTCCAGCCACTAGTGCTGATGAACATGTTGCTGAAGAAATGGAGGCCCAGGCTGCTACTGAAGCAGATGCTAAAATTACTTAGCCTGCGGCTCCTGAAATTGAAGTCCCAGAAGTTATTCTTCAAATCACCGACACTGCTCAGCCACAGCCGAAGAATCTGTTCTCCAAGACTCCAGAGTTCAAGGTTGATGCCTTCTTCAACAAGCATTTATTCTTCACTAAATATAATCCATATGATTCAGCTCTTCTGAGGAGAAAGCAATTCTGGACTGCCAGCTAGGCAAACTTCTATTCTTCAGTGCTATACAACAAAGACAAGGTCTTCGATCATGAGCATATTCCTCACTTGGATATGGAATAACTGCCTTGCTTTGCGCTAGTCCTCGCTGGCCTGCTCAATTTCTGCACTGACATATGCGATTGGAATGAAGAACTCATTCTTCAATTCTACGCGATGCTGCACATCACCGGAAATGCTGAAGATGTGAATTCATGGGTGTTGGACTGGATGACTGAAAACACTCACTACAAGGCACCAACAACTGAGTTGCTTCATGCCATGCCAGTCAGTCCTTCCCCAGAAGGTGCGCGTCTGATATATTCTGAAACTGAGTTGTCCGATCATTTTATGCAAGTACTGATGAAGCCGCTGAAGCCTGGTCAAGCACCAAGGCCCAAATTCCTCGTGAAGGAATTGCAGTATGTGCTGAGGACAGTCTATCGTACTCTGACGAAGACTTTGAGTCCAATCTAGGGCCATGACTCAAATGATGAGGAAGTCGTTGGTATCATGAAGAATCTGTTGTTCAACATCATGCACGGTATTCCCATGAATTATCATGATTTCTTCATGAGGACTCTGGCAAATGTCATTATGCCCCGTTTGAGCTGAAGCCTTGCGCTCCATTGATCATGAGATTCCTCGGAACAAGGTCTTCACTCAACTACAAAGCTGATACGCTCAACCATGGCAGCTTCTTGCCCCTGATTGAAGTCCTCAAACAAACATTTTCGTCAGCTGATGAGAAGGGCAAGGCCACTGCTATCATTGATGAGGGCATTCGTCCATTGGATGGACAGTTCCGCAAAGCTGCTTCATACTCCACCAATGATGATTCTTCCACTCATGATACTGCCGCAAATGCAAGCAAAGTCCTCAGGCAACAGCTCGAAGGGTGATGACTGGTTGTGAGCTTCTTCTCAGTCTTCATCAGAAGGTGGATCGCAATCACAAATGGGTGAAACGCCAGTTTGGTTCAATTCTTCACAATATGACTGCCACTTATAATTCAGTGAAGAAGAACCACTACTACCTCAATGAAATGTTCGATCGCACCTGGGCTATATTGTCTCACATTTACGATGATGAGGATCTCAAGCAGATCGGATTCAAGCAGGATTTCGGCTGGGCTAAGCCTCCACCGAAGAAATTCAAGAAAGTCGAAGTTCCTCCTTTGGTGCCCAGTTCATATTCCTCGTCCCGCGACACTAATGAAAATCAAGATCTAGACGACACTGCGGCCGGCCCTACTCCAACCGACGACCCCAACAACGCTGTTGCTCCTCCATCGACTTCATGAAGAAATTCTTCAGGGGCGTTAGTCCACACTTTTTTTTGAATATATACTATGAGGCAAAGCCCCACAGCCCTTTATTAAAATAAAAGGAGTTCTACAAACAAATACAGAATATATACAAGGAAAAAAAGGAAAAAAATCTACCTACGGCTAAACATCCCTACCTCCTTTACAACAAAGAATCAATCCAACTCAAGAGTTGTGGTTTGATACAATCCTTCACCCGATGAGCAAGTAATGAGATATCATGTATGAATTTGCACCTCCAGGCACTGAAAGTGGCTCTCTCAGCTCTGAAGGTTCTGCCATTTCTCAAAATCCAAATATTCCAGGCAGCAGTTAGCATGACTTCAAAGAAGAAGGGGTGCCTGAACCTGGACCTAGCATGCTTGATACATTGCAGAATATCTGAGCCTCCAGACCAATCAATGCCTAGGTAATTCCAGACTCTACAGCTGAAGGTGCAGTTAAAAAACAAATGTATTCTGTCCTCATACACCAGCTCACTGCAAATGAGACAAAGATTATCAACTTGCCTAGAGCGCCAGTGTCTTCTAACCAGCATGTCCTTGGTATTTAGTCTGTCGAAGAAAAGCAGCCACCCAAACACCTTGATCTTCATGGTGCACCTACTCTGCCACAACCATTTGCAGGGTTGTATGGTTGGTAGATGTGAATGCATGATCGAGTAGAAGCTCTTGACAGTTTATTCCCCTGATTGACCAGGCCATATCCAAACATCAGGTAAATTGGGGTCTCTATCCAACTGCAAGATCCAACCTTCCAAAATGTGTAACTCAGCAGCAGCCTCATGAGAAATGGTAAATAAAACATGGAGAAGAGATCCTGGGATTGAAGAAATTCCTGCACAGAGACCTTATCATTGTTTACAAAGGAAAATAACCTTGGAAATCTCCAACAAAGGGGTCTAGTAGAGCCCCTAATGTGCCAAGAATCAGTCTAGAACAGAGCAGAGTCACCCATGTTTATGTTAACCAAGGCAATAGAAATGTAAGCCTCATGCAGCTTCATAATATCCCTCCACCAGAAAGATCCTACTTCAGTTGTTGCCTGTGGAACACCATGATCATAATAACTGTTCCAAATCAGTGTCACCCAGGGAATATCAGCCTTGTTATAAAACTTGTGTAGATGCTTGATAAGTAGACCTTTGTTTTGGATGTTCAGATTTAAAACTCCTAAACCCCTTTATCTTTTGGCCTGCAAACTAGCTCCCATTCTGCCAAAGATTTCTTGGGAGCATCACTGTTTCCCCTCCAAAGACATTGCCTGAAGATTCTGTCGAGCTGCTTGATGATCCCTGGTGGAATATTGAGGCTGCACAGAAAATATATTGGCATAGAGGTGAGGACAGAGGTAAGAAGTTGCAGTCGAGAGCCTTGATTCAGCATGGATGAGCTTGCAGTGAATCTCCTCTCAAGACTGTCAACCAGGGGCATTAGATCAATGATTCTTGGCCTTGAAGTTCGCAATGGCAAACCAAGATAAGTAAATGGGAGGTGTCCAATTTTACAACCAAGAATAGTAGCAAGCCTTATAGCCTCCTCATCACTCATATTCAAAGGGATCATTTAAGATTTGGCAAAGTTGACCTTTAGCCCAGTTAGTCCTCACTTTTCGTCCCTTTTGGTCATTTGATGACAAAGGGGGAGAAATTTGAGTTAGTCTTCAAGCGGGTCTATATATATGGGCATTTTTTGTTAAGTTGCAACTCTCGCTCTTCTGAAGCTTCTGTTGAGCGAGTTGTAAACTTAAGTCCGATGGTGACCAGATACTTTTGCTCTGCTTTTCTGCATGCTATTTCCTCATTAATCCTATGCACGCATGCTGAATTACATCAGTCACCATATTTCATCATGCATTTCAAATTCTTCATTCTATATGTTAAATGCGTGTATGAATTACAAGATATAGGAGGAGATCTCCATGATTCTACTCTTCAAGTGTGCATTGCTTCAAAAGAAAATACCTCGCTATGCACATCCTCAGGGGGAGTTCTTCTATATCTTGCAATCAAATTCCTCAATTTTGAGTACTTTCATTTCATATGTTTATTCCAGTTGAAAACTTAACCTATATTGTCACACTAGTAGAAAAAGGGTCAAACGTGAAGCACATTAGTGCCGGTTTGTATTTGAGCCGGCACAAATGTATACATTAGTGCCGGTTCCAACGGCTAGCCGGGCCGCTCTCATTAGTACCGGTTCGTGGCTAACCTTTAGCACCGGTTCGTGCCACGAACCGGTACTAATGAGAGTGGTGGCAGGATGTTGTCAGTCTGGGCCCCCTCCAGCACCTTTAGTACCGGTACTTGGCACGAACCGGTACTAATGGTCGTCCTACATAAACCCTTCGTCCACCTGAGCTCGCTATGTTCTTCCCCTTTCCCCTCTCCTCTCTGTTCTTCCCCTCTTCCTCTCGAGCTCATCACACATTTTGCCCAAAAATTGTCAAGATTTGAAGGCTCCCATCCATTCAAATGATCACAAAGGTTAGCAACTTTGTCCTTTCATCTCTCATTGCTAGATTAGCTCTTGCAATGCTTTATATAGTTATTAATTTGTGGGTTTAGTAATTTGGGAGGAAATATATATATGTGCTAGTATTCGATTTATATGCAATATGAAGTTAAAATAACACTTAGTTTGCATATGTAGGTGTGGTTTACTTAGTGCCTTCTAAATCTCTGTCGTAACCACCGTCGATCGCCCGCACCGTCCCGTCGCCGGCACCACCTTGTGGTGAGCCTCTTGTTCATGAAATTTTATATAAAAAATTGATGTTTGTGTGATTTGGATATATAGTTACTCGTATAATAATTATCTTACCCATACGTTATTTGTTATACATAGTGCCATGGTTTTGATATTCGTCCCCATCGGCCCTCGTCCTTGTTATGATTCGGATGTGGTATATTCTCTTTTAAAACTATTTGTTGCATTTCGTGTTTATGACAAATTATGCCCATCAAGTTGACATAGATATTTTTATCTAGGAGGTATGTGAACCGGAAATTCCAACCGACCCTATTGTCGAGAGGTTAAATTTAGTTGAAAGAGAAAACGAGTACTTGAAAGAAAAATTGAAAAGAATTGAGGGGCAGAAGATGGAATTGGAGTTGCATGTTGCCGATGTCGTCGATGATCACAAGATCAAGAAGGAGAAAATGCGCTTGAAGATTAGAAAGATTAGAAAATATGCCATCGATAGTGAGGCTTGGTATCATTATGTTGTTGGATCAATTGTTACCTTAGTTGCGATCTTGATCGCATTTGTTGTTTCATTTAAATGCTTTAGCTAGAGAGTTATTTGTTTGTTGCATTTAAGTGTTGTATGAACTTTATGTATGAACTTGTATTAATTTGGTTTATTCGGTGTTGTGTAATGAAGATGAGCCAGCAATGGATGTACGATGACCGATGCTCTCCCCAGTTCGTTGAGGGCGTGCATACTTTTCTGCTTGCGGCTGAGGCAAACAGGCGGGCGGATGGTTTTATGCCTTGTCCATGTGCTGGCTGTAAGAATGTTGCAATTACTCTACGTCAAGAACCATTCACGTCCACCTGTTTGAGTCCGGTTTCATGCCCCACTATAATGTTTGGACCAAGCACGGAGAAAGAGGGGTTATGATGGAAGACAATGAAGAAGAAGAGGACGACGACAGCTATCCTGGCCATGGGTTCCCTGAATACGATGATACAACAATGGGGGAAGAAGCTGAGCCGGTAATGCGGGAAGAAGCTGAGCCGGCAATGCGGGAAGAAGCTGAAGAAGAGGCATCAGATGAGCCCGTTGATGATCTAGGTCGGGCCATTGCCGATGCAAAGAGAAACTGCGCAAGTGATTTGGAGAAGAAGAAGTTGCACCGCATGTTAGAGGATCACAAAAAATTGTTGTACCCGCATTGCGTAGGTGACAACAAAAAGCTGGGCACCACACTGGAATTGCTGCAATGGAAGGCAGAGAATGGTGTATCTGACAAGGGATTTGGAAAGTTGCTAGTAATGATAAAGGATATGCTTCCAAAGGACAACGAATTGCCCGAGAGTATGTATGAAGCAAAGAAGGTTGTCTGCCCTCTAGGGTTAGAGGTGCAGAAGATACATGCATGCCCTAATGATTGCATCCTCTACCGCGGTGAGTACGAGGATTTGAATGCTTTCCCGGTATGTGGTGCATTGCGCTATAAGATCAGCCGCGATGAGCATGGTGATGTCAAGGGCGAGCGCCCCAGGAAGAAGATTCCTGCCAAGGTGATGTGGTATTCTCCTATAATACCACGGTTGAAACATTTGTTCCAAAACAAAGAGCATGCCAAGGCGATGCGATGGCACAGAGAAGACTGTAAGAAAGACGTAAAGTTGAGAGTACCCGCTGACGGGTCGCAGTGGAGAAAAATCGAAAGAAAGTACGGGAATGAGTTTGCAGATGACGCAAGGAGCGTATGGTTTGGTCTAAGTGCAGATGGCATTAATCCTTTTGGGGAGCAGAGCAGCAACCATAGCACCTGGCCTGTGACTCTATGTTTGTATAACCTTCCTCCTTGGTTGTGCATGAAGCGGAAGTTCATTATGATGCTAGTGCTCATCCAAGGCCCTAAACAACCCGGCGACGACATTGATGTGTACCTAAGGCCATTAGTTGAAGAACTCTTACAACTGTGGAATGGAACAGGTGTACGTGCATGGGATGAGCACAAACAGGAAAAATTTGACCTAAAGGCATTGCTGTTCGTGACCATCAATGATTGGCCTGCTCTCAGTAACCTTTCAGGACAGACAAACAAGGGATACCACGGATGCACGCACTGTTTGGATGATACCGACAGTATATATTTGAATAGTTGTAAGAAGAATGTGTACCTGGGACATCGTCGATTTCTTCCGAGCAGGCATCCCGTAAGAAAGAAAGGCAAGCATTTCAAAGGTGAGGCGGATCACCGGACGAAGCCTCGCCACCGTACTGGTGCTGATGTACATGCTATGGTCAAGGATTTGAAGGTGATATTTGGAAAGGGTCCTGGTGGACAACCTGTTCCAAAGGACGCTGACGGACGCGCACCCATGTGGAAGAAGAAATCTATATTTTGGGACTTGCCATATTGGAAAGACCTAGAGGTCCGCTCCGCAATCGATGTGATGCACGTGACGAAGAATCTTTGCGTGACCCTTCTTGGCTTCTTGGGCGTGTATGGGAAGACAAAAGATATACCTGAGGCACGGGAGGACCAGCAACGTATGCACGGAGAAGACAGCATACATCAGGGTCATGCAAGCTACGCTCTTACCAAAGAAGAGAAGGAAATCTTCTTTGAATGCCTGCTCAGTATTAAGGTACCGTCTGGCTTCTCGTCGAATATAAAGGGAATAATAAACATGGCAGAGAAAAAGTTCCAGAACCTAAAGTCTCATGACTGCCACGTGATTATGACGCAACTGCTTCCGGTTGCATTGAGGGGGCTTCTACCGGAAAACGTTCGATTAGCCATTGTGAAGCTATGTGCATTTCTCAATGCAATCTCTCAGAAGGTAATCGATCCAAAAATCATACCAAGGTTACAGAATGATTTGGTGCAATGTCTTGTCAGTTTCGAGTTGGTGTTCCCACCGTCCTTCTTCAACATCATGACACACGTCCTAGTTCACCTGTGCGAAGAGATTAATGTTTTGGGTCATGTATTTCTACACAATATGTTCCCCTTTGAGAGGTTCATGGGAGTCTTAAAGAAATATGGTCATAACCGTGCTAGGCCAGAAGGAAGCATCTCCAAGGGCCATCAAAATGAGGAGGTCATTGAGTTTTGTATTGACTTTATTCCTGACCTTAAGCCGATTGGTGTTCCTGAATCGCGGCATAAGGGTAGACTGGATGGAAAAGGCACGCTAGGAGGGGAACAAATAATATGTATGGACGGACATTCTCTCACTGAAGCACACTACACAGTTCTATAGAATTCCGCCTTGGTGGCTCCGTATATGGATGAACACAAGAATTTGCTACGCTCCAAACACCCGGAGCGGTCTGATGACTGTATTACACATGAACAAACCAGGAGTTTCGCCAGCTGGTTGCAGACACGTACCATGCATGACACCTCTATTGAAGATGACCTGTACTTGTTGTCCCAGTTACCATCTTCGAATATAATGACTTTCAAAGGGTACGAGATAAATGGTAATACATTTTACACGATCGCCCAAGATAAGAAGAGCACCAACCAAAACAGTGGTGTCCGCTTTGATGCAGAAACCAAGACAGGAAATGAAACATATTATGGTTATATACAGGACATATGGGAACTTGACTATCGATGTGGTTTAAAGGTCCCTTTGTTTCGGTGCAAATGGGTCAATATGACACGAGGCGGGGTAACGGAAGACCCACAGTACGGAATGACAACAGTGGATCTCAACAATCTTGCGTATGCAGATGAACCATTCGTCCTAGCCAATGATGTGGCACAGGTTTTCTATGTGAAGGACATGTCTACCAAGCCAAGAAAAAGAAAAGATAAGAAAGCGAATGCATCGTACGATGAGCCAAAGCGACACATAGTTCTTTTTGGGAAGAGAAACATCGTGGGAGTGGATGACAAGACAGACAAGTCAGAAGATTATGAAAAGTTTGATGAAATTGCTCCATTCACAGTGAATATTGACCCGAGCATCCCGTTAAATGATGAAGATTTTCCATGGTTATGGCGCAAAGGGACACACGCGAAGAAAAAGTTTCACACCCGAAGATCTGGGATGTGATCGGCTTCACTAGCTATCATCACTTTCTTCTGTGTTTCGCACCGAGAGGGGAATCTCTGTAATAGTTAGGGTAGTTATGTGTTTTGGCATTTGAAACGCGAAGAAATTTTATGTGCAAACAAATTTACACTAATTTCAAATAATTCAAAATTTAAACTATTCAAATTTGAAAACTACGGGCACTAACAGAAAAAATAGCAGAAAAGAAAGAAAAACTATAGCTGAAAAGAAAAAAACTATATAAAAAAACTACTCAAAAATGAATAGAAGAAAATAAATATAGCAGAAAAGAAAAAACTACTCAGAAATAAATAGAAGAAAAAAATAAAGCAGAAAAGAAAAAAATTATATTTGCTATTTTTCAATCGTTTACAAAATGACCGTGAAATTGAAAATCACTACAAAATGAACTCTGAAAATGTTGAATTTTGGCAAACTAGATGAAAAACTACTCACAAATAAATAGAAGAAAATAAATATAACAGAAAAGAAAAAACTATACAAAAAACTACGCAAAAAAAAGAAGAAAATAAAGCAGAAAAGAAAAAAACTATAAAAAAAATTGGGGCGCTGCCCTGTGGGCCTGATAGGCCACAGGTGTGTAATTACAGGCCTTAAAGGCCCAGCAGACTCACAGGGCAGCGCGCAGAGTTTAGGCCCACAAGCCTGCTAGCTATATAGAGGAGTTCGAAGTGGTAGCTGTGGCTGGGTTTATAAACCAGTGCGGCTGCCCTTCCCCCGGCGAGGTGGGACTAAACTTTGGGGTGGCAGCGCGACCCCTTTAGTACCGGGTGGTGGCACAAATCGGTACTAAAGGGGGGGCCTTTAGTACCGGTTTGTGCCACCACCCGGTACTAAAGGGGGTCGCTTCCCGCCACTTGGCCTGGCCAAAACAGGCCTTTAGTACCGGTTGGTGGCTCCAACCGGTACTAAAGGTGCCTTCTATATATACAACAGCTACGAAAATTTCAGTTTCCCTCTCTGTTTGTTCCTCTGTTTCCGTCTCTGTCGCCGTCGCCGCCGCCCTCGATCGTCTCCGTCGTCACCGCCCTCGTCTCCGTCGCCGCCCCGGGCCCGTCCCCGTCGCGCCGTCCCCGTCCCCGTCGCGCCGTCCCCGTCCCCGTCGCGCCGTCCCCGCCGTCGCCTCGCCGTCGCCGTCGCCCGCTGTGAGCTCTCCCCCTCTAACCCCTCTCCCTCGCCCCCGGCGGTCACCATGGGCGCCGCCCCTCCCCGAGCCCATACACACACACACACACAAGCATGCATGAACACATACACACACGTACATATGTATTTTGTATGTTTAATTAGTTTAGATTATTTAGTGTTTAATTAGTATATACGTATTTTGTATGTTTAATTAGTTTAGATTATTTAGATTATTATTTTTTCACTATTATATATGTATGAATGCATGTTAGATGGATATAATTAGTGTTCAATTAGTATGGAAATTTTTTATATAATGTTGTTTTTCAGTTTTTTAATGGATGTATAGAAGTTGTGTTTTCTGTTTTTAGTGTTAGATGCTTAATTAGTATGAAATAGTATATAGATTTTTGAAATAGTAGAAATGTTAGAAATTTTAGTTATCAAAATCCAATCATTAAAAAAATATTACTTTTTGCGGGCATATAGCTAGTATTTCTTCTCGACTTTGCCCGGCCCGCATCCTCGCTGTCGACCCGTCCGCGACGACGTCCAGCCGACCCATGTCCGGGACTGGGCTCCGCCGGGCTGGCACTGGGAGGTGCTGCCTGGAGGGGCGCGCCGCTTGATGAGGAACCCAGCCACGGGTCCCGTCGTCGACCCTGATCTCGTTTGGTGGCGTTCGCGTGGGCCAGTTTCGGTGCGGAGGGACCCGGCCCCGCCGGAGGTGGTACGTCGCTGTGTCAGGGAGGAGGACGAGCACGTCCATCGCTACATGGTTGCGTTAGAGGGCGGCAGGTTCTCCAATACCTGGCAGTATCTTCGGGGATCTCACTTCAGCTATGATCCTGTGAGGGTTCCTTTTCTTTGGGTGTCCACCGCCCGCGCCGCAGGAACCGCGAGTGTCCTAGATTCTTCTGTAGTATTCGATCTTTAATTAGCTAGCCAGTGATGTACTATTCAATATTATATATTATTCAAGACGATGTATTCGAGATTATATCTATTATTCTAGACGAAGTATTCGAGATTATATCTATTATTCGAGACGATGTAATTTGAATACTAAATTGTTTTATATTTCTTTTGAATTAGTTAAATAAAAGCTATGGCAGACAATACTGACAGAGAGGGAGAACAGACCATGTTCGATATGATACGCGGGCCAGATGATGATCAGAATGAAGAAGATTATGACGGCTCCGAATTTCTAAACAACACCGGAGAGGGTGATATGATATTCGATCGCGACGACCGAATTGATGAAGTCATGAACTACGATTATGACGATGACGAAGAACATGTTGATCCTGAAACAACAAAGACCGGCGAGGTATATATATTTATATAAGCAGGTATCTGGTGATCATCACATGTTTTAAATGACTTGAGGATATATTAACGAATCGATCTTTGTTCTTTCAGCCATCCGGATCGAGCAAATCTTCAGGCAAAAGGACGAAACGAGGACCGAACAAAAAGTTGAAGGAGGGCGTAAAGTACAATATCGAGGCAGTCAGACCTAATGGCGAACCATTATCGATTAAGAAGATTGCGGACAACTTCATTCGTCAGTGCGGAGTTCTTATGAAGGACCAACTCCCGATCTCCCTTCAAGAATGGAGAGAGCCAGCAAAAGACAAAAGACAAAAAGGCAAAGAGGACGCTGCTCCACGTCCAGATGTTACTTTTGTCGACAAGAATCAAAAAGATCTGCTTTGGGATACTCTCATGGAACATTTCACCCTACCAGATCATTTCACAGAAGCAGATGTGCAGAAAGTCAAGGACGCTGCTCTTAGGAAGATGGCGGTTGCATTCAAGAACCACAAGAATTGTGAATGGGACAAGTACGTCAAGGGAGGAAGGAAGACTCCAGTATTCGAGGGAACACTAGAGAACCAACGTGCTCATTGGGACGATTTCGTGAAATACAAGGATTCGGAATTAGCTAAGGAATGGTCGAGAATAAACAAGAAGAATGCCGAAAAAAAGGATAAGTTCCATAAGCTAGAGCCAGGTGGCTATGCGGTGGCAATGCCTAAGTGGGATAAGTCTGAGAAAGAGATGGAGGATGCAGGTGCCACTCCGGTTACTAAGAGCTGGCCCCCCAGGGTCAGGACTTGGTTCTATGCGCATGGGGGGAGTTGGACCCGAAGACAGGCAATGTTTTGACGAGGGCAAGTCTGAAGGGAGCCGACGATGCGATACTTGTTGCAATAGAAGAGGCACGATTGTGGGTGTTCCAGCCCAACAGAGAGAACGACGAGCTTACGCGTGCCCTGGGAAATCCTGAACACCCGGGAAGAACACGAGGCAAGGGCGCTATTCCGTGGTATGAGGGGTTTTCATACTGGAACACCGACTACAGAACCCGTGCGAGAAAGAAGATTGTGGAGGAGAAGAAGAGGAAGATGGAGGAGGAGCAGAGGAAGCAGGACTATGAACGCCTTCAAGGCCTAGAAGCAAGTCAAGCGGAATTGGTAGTCAAATTCCAGCGGCAGCAGGAGCAGATCGACTCACTTACCCAACAAAGGGGGTCTCAGCAGCTGCAGCAGCTAGCGAATGATCCAGCATTGGATAGCACCGCCCCATCCATGCCGAGAAGCAGCGTGGGTTCCGCCCTGGACGACGCAATGCTAGGTAGATACCCCGTGGATGACATCACGGAGAACACTAGCTGCGAGCTACACGTCAAAATGAAGAACATATCCATGAAGGTGGCGGACGCCGTTGCTTTTACAAATCCCCCCGAGGCAACCTTCCATTGCAACCCGATTCCAGCGGGCTATGCTCGTGTCTTGGTTGATGAGGTGGTGGACCCATATTCGGAGCTAGAGCTTGACTATCCTGGAGGTGACGACGAGCGCTTTCTCGGAGACGCCAAACATCGTATCATCCTATGGAAAAAGGATTGCATCATCTTTCGAAGGCCACCGACACCGCGTCAGCCGACTCCTCGTCGAAGTCCGCCACCGAGTCAGCAGTCTCCCGCTCCTGCAAGTCCACCAAGTCCGGCAAAGTGTCAGGCCACTCCTCCTCCAAGTCCGGCAAAGTGTCAGGCCACTCCTCCTCCTCCAAGTCCGCCACAGCGTCAGACGTCCACTCCTCCTCCAAGTCCGGCACAACCTCAGGCCACTCCTCCTCCAAGTCCGGCACAGCTTCAGGCGGCCACTCCTCCTCGTCCAACTCAGCCCCGTCAGCCGTCTCCGCCGCCTCAGCAATCACAGAAGAGACACCCCGCAGCTATGGTGCGTAGCGGTACGAGTCGAGGTAGTACAGGAAGTACAGGCGGAGGCAAGCGATATAAATATGGTCCAAGCCTCACGCCTCTTCCGCAGAGGGCTTATGACAGGTCCGAGGAGGAAATCGCAGCCATATCGAAGTCCGAGGTGGAAGCCCATTTTGCACCGAAACCGCCACCGCCGCCAAGGGAGAAAGTGCCTGAGGAAACGATTGACCACTTCATTCGTATGGCTCAACCACCAGCTCCCAAGCCTGTTGACACAGACTATGAGCGCCACATCAGGAAGTTAAATCGAGCACGTCTACGTAAGGAGGCGAGCTCGGGATCGAGCAAACAAGAAGCAGCTGTCAAAAAATGCGGGAAAACCATTCCCCAGCTGGGAGAACAGGCGGCGCAATCGATCCCCTCGCTTGTTGTGCCAACAACACGTGACAGTACGCGCGCCCAATATTATTGTGGGCAAACAGTTTACGTTCCTGAGGTGGGCAATGTGGTAATAACGGAGGAGCATATAATGCAGGCTGAAGTTCTCAAAATCACTGTTGGACAACTCCTCGAGATCGAGCCCATGCCTGTGCTTAGAGAGGATGAAATAAAACGGAAATATGTCCGGGGCCAACCTTTGGTCGAGCCAGACAAGGTCAAGAACCTCCCAACGAGAATGTATGAATTGCATCAATGGTACATGAACATTACCAAGATTTCCGATCGATTGTCCCTCATGGTGAATGTCAAGGAGGAGCATTACTACCATGAGAAAGCTGTGTCCGTTGAGTATTCTGAACTGTTTCAGTTATACAATCAAGACGCACTCGACAAATCTATCGTCAGTTGCTATTGTCTGTAAGTGATTTCTTTCTGTAATTTAAGTCTCAAGCTAGCTGTAGTGATCCTTTTGATCAATCATTACCTGTAATTATCCTCACTATATTCTTTTCTGTGGTATTATATGCAGGATGAAGATGTATGAAATGAGAAAAGGTGGACGCTATGGCATTGGGTTCATTGACCCAAACACCGTTAATGAATACACATGGAAAATAGATGCACGTCATCAAAAGGCCGTAGAGGACAGCATGCTAGAGTTCTTGAAGCGCCTCAAATACAATGAAGATATACTACTTCCTTACAACTTCCAGTGAGTCACACTGTCTTGTACTACAAATTCTCTGTTTTTGCCTACTAGCTAGCTACATGTTTTTGCTTACATATGCCCGCTTAATTAAGACATGCAAACGTGTGTGCATGCAGATTTCACTGGGTCTTGTGTATCATTAAAGTTGACGCCGGAACAGTTGAAATACTGGACTCACTACTCAAAGAAAAAACTGACTATAACATCTTGTTTGGGATAGTCAACAGGTAATTTCAATCATTATTAACTATATATCTCGGCCTATTTAGTTCGTCATTTCATGATATGAACTATTTAATAACCCCTTTATTCATTTTCTTTGTCGGCGGGCAGGGCTTGGGCAAGGTTCATCAGCGTCACGGAAGGCGAATGGAAAGAAAAGCTTAAATGGGGAAGACCCAAGGTAAGTAATTAAGTAGTACTAGCTAGCTAGCTAGCTGCCATCTCTTTAATTATCATGCTTGATTAATTATTATCTGATCAAATTCCATTCTCGTAAAGGCCCTGAAGCAGGCGCAGGGGACTGATCTGTGTGCATTCTGCGTTTGCGAGAACATTCGCATGATGGCGTCCGAAAGGAGCAGATCTCAAAGACAGGAATGGGTACGCTTGTCAAAACACTATTCACAATTTTTACACCATTATCGATATCTAGTCACACAACTAATACACATGCATATTGATCTCCTTCTTAACAGTTCAGAGAGGTGCGGGAGAAGCTCCTAGAAACGGAGCGCGTAGAAGCACTTCAAGAGGAAATAGCGGGATTTTTGCTCGACCAGGTCATAAATCCGAAGGGAGAATACTATTACCCGCTACCGCCCCCATGAAAACCACTTCCAATTGTCATCGTGCTCCGAAGGCACCAATTAGGCTAATGCCACTGGCTCCGAAGGCAACATGCATATGTAGGAGAAATTGTATATAGCTATACATGTGTGTATGTGTGAATTAATTAATATGATGGTTTGTGAGACATTGATGATATATATATGCATGATTGGTTCTACTAGAAATTCTATATATATATATATATATATATATATATATATATATATATATATATATATATATATATGCATAACGTGTACAATGTGTAGTATCGTAAAATACCAGCAAACGAAAAAGAATTAAAATGGAAACACAAAATTAAATGAAAAAGAAATCATAAAACTAAAAAAAACCCAAACCTTATAGTACCAGTTGGTCTTACCAACCGGTACTAAAGGGCTCCAGGCCCCTGGAGCTGGCTCGTGCCACGTGGTTTCCCTTTAGCACCGGTTCATGCTGAACCGGTACTAAAGGGGGGGGGCCTTTAGTGCCCACACTTTAGTGCCGGTTATGGAACCGGCACTGAAGGGCCTTACGAACCGGTGCTATTGCCCGGTTCTGCACTAGTGTCATCAATCACCAAAGGGGGGAGATTGTAAGTGCATCTAGTGCCCCTTAGTGATTTTGGTGTATTGAAGACTTATAGGTTAAGGGACTAATATGTTTGTGACTGTACACAGGCTCTATAAGTCAATGAGGAGTTTGATATTTACAGTGAAAGTCGACCCCTAAAAATGAATGTCTTCGGCTGAAGACTTTGGTTCTCGTGAAGACTTTCAAAGTGAAGAAATTGCTGTGACCATGAAGACTCGATATTCAAATGAGGAATCTGAAGCATGAAGACTTTTGTTTTAGTAGTTTCATTTTCTCTTTCTTGAGTCATAGGAAACACCGTACTGTTAAAGGGGGTCGAGGTAATACTAAGGAAACAGATTTCCAAGTGATGCTCATCTCAAAATCCTACACTGATACGTCCATTTTGCATCATGCTTTTATATCAATATTTATTGCATTATGGGTTGTTATTACACATTATATATCAATACTTATGGCTATTCTCTCTTATTTTACAAGGTTTACCATGAAGAGGGGAAATACCGGCAGCTGGAATTCTGGCTGGAAAAGGAGCAAACATTGGAAACCTATTCTGCACTGCTCCAAAAATCCTGAAACTCCACAAAACTTATTTGTGGAATTAATAAGAATTATTGAGCGGAAGAAACACCTCAGGGGCCCACACCCTGACCAGGAAGGTGGGGGGGCCTATCTCCTAGGCCCCCTGGTGGCCCTCCGGTGTCCATCTTCTGCTATATGAAGGCTTTTACCCTGGAAACAATCGTGGGCAAGCTTAAGGGACGAAACTCCGCCGCCACGAGGCGGAACCTTGGTGGAACCAATCTAGGGCTCTGGCGGAGCTGTTCTGCCAGGGACAATTCCCTCCGGGAGGGGGAAATCATCACCATCATCATCACCAATGATCCTCCCATCAGGAGAGGGTCAATCTCCATCAACATCTTCACCGTCACCATTTCCTCTCAAAACCCTAGTTCATCTCTTGTATCCAATCTTGTATCCAAACCACAAATTGGTACCGGTGGGTTGCTAGTAGTGTTGATTACTCCTTGTAGTTGATGCTAATTGGTTTACTTGGTGGAAGATCATATGTTCAGATCCTTAATGCATATTATTACTCCTCTGATTATGAACATGAATATGCTTTGTGAGTAGTTACGTTTGTTCCTGAGGACATGGGTGATGTCCTGCTATTAGTAGTCATGTGAATTTGGTATTCGTTCGATATTTTGATGAGATGTATGTTGTCTTTTCCTCGAGTGGTGTTATGTGAACGTCGACTACATGCCACTTCACCATTATTTGGGCCTAGAGGAGTGCATTGGGAAGTAATAAGTAGATGATGGGTTGCTAGAGTGACAGAAGCTTAAACCATAGTTTATGTGTTGCTTCGTTAGGGGCTGATTTGGATCCATATGTTTAATGTTGTGTTTAGGTTTACCTTAATACTTCTTTTGTAGTTGTGGATGCTTGCAATAGGGGTTAATCATAAGTGGGATGCTTGTCCAAGTAAGGGCAGTACACAAGCACCGGTCCACCCACATATCAAATTATCAAAGTACCGAACGTGAATCATATGAGCGTGATGAAAACTAGCTTGACGGTAATTCCCATGTGTCCTCGGGAGCTCTTTTCTCATTGTAAGAAATTGTCCAGGCTTATCCTTTGCTACAAAAAGTATTGGGCCACCTTGCTGCACTTTATTTACTTTCATTGCTTGTTACTCGTTACAATTTATCTTATCACAAAACTATTTGTTACCTACAATTTCAGTGCTTGCAGAGAAAACCTTACTGAAAACCGCTTACCATTTCCTTCTGCTCCTCGTTGGGTTCGACACTCTTACTTATCGAAAGGACTACAATAGATCCCCTACACTTGTGGGTTATCAAGACTCTTTTCTGGCTCCTTTGCTGGAGAGTGTAGCGCTTTTGGTGAGT
This sequence comes from Triticum aestivum, assembly GCF_018294505.1. NCBI lineage: Eukaryota > Viridiplantae > Streptophyta > Magnoliopsida > Poales > Poaceae > Triticum > Triticum aestivum. Next base: position 739,991,470 of record NC_057803.1, on the reverse strand, counting down.
GGAACTTGGTAAGGAAACATTTATATAGTGTGCTGAAATTTTTTGTTACTTGTCACTATGGAAACTAATCCCTTGAGGGGCTTGTTCGGGGTATCTTCACCCCGACCAGAAGATCAAAGAGTTTCTCCTCAACCTACTGAACTTATTGAAAATATTTACTTTGAGATTCCTTCGGGTATGATAGAGAAACTGCTAGCTAATCCATTTGCAGGAGATGGAACATTGCATTCCGATTTACACCTTATATTTGTGGATGAAGTTTGTGGATTATTTAAGCTTGCAGGTATTCCCGATGATGTTGTCAAAAGGAAGGTCTTCCCTTTATCTTTGAAGGGAGATTCATTGACATGGTATAGGCTATGTGATGATACGGGATCTTGGAATTATAAACGATTGAAGTTGGAATTTCACCAGAAGTTCTATCCTATGCATCTTGTTCATCGTGATCATAATTACATATATAATTGCTGGCCTCACGAAGGAGAAAGCATCGCTCAAGCTTGGGGGAGGCTTATGTCAATGTTATATTCATGCCACAATCATGAGCTTTCCTGAGAAATGATTATTCAAAAAAATTATGCTTGGCTTTCCCTCAATGAACGCAACATGCTCGATACTTCCTGTGCTGGTTCTTATATGCTGAAGACTATTTAATTCAAATGGAACTTATTGGAAAGAATTAAACGCAACTCTGAAGATTGAGGTTCCGACGATGGTAAGGAGTCAGGTATGACACCTAAGTTTGAATGTGTTAAATCCTTTACGGATACCGATGCTTTTCGTGGATTTAGCGCTAAATATGGACTTCACTCTGAGATAGTAGCTTCTTTCTGTGAATCTTTCGCTACTCACGTTGATCTCCCTGGGGAGAAGTGGTTTAAATATAATTCTCCCGTTGACAGTTGAAGAAAAGACTGTCACTTATAGTGATCCTATTGTTCCTACTACTTATGTTGAGAAACCTCCTTTTCCTGTTAGGATAAAGGATCATGCTAGAACTTCAATTGTTGTTCGTAAAAGTAATACTAGGACTTATACACCTCCTGAGCAAATCAAAGTTGAACCTAGTATTTCTATGTTTAGAGATCTCTTTGATAATGATTTAGATGGGCATGTTATTTATTTTTGTGGTGAAACTGCAAATATTGCTAGACTCGATACTAAGATACATAGACCTGTTGTAGGCATTGATAACCCACAAGTGTAGGGGATCGCAATAGCTTTCGAGGGTGAAGTACAACCCAAATTTATTGATTCGACACAAGGGGAGCCAAAGAATATTCTTGAGTATTAGCAGTTGAGTTGTCAATTCAACCACACCTGGATAACTTAGTATCTGCAGCAAAGTGTTTAGTAGCAAAAGTGGTATGATAATAAAGGTAACAGTAGCAAAAGTAAAGATAAATGTTTTTGGGTTTTTGTAGTAGTTGTAACAGTAGCAACGGAAAAGTAAATAAGAGAAGAACAATATATGAAAAGCTCGTAGGCAATGGATCAATGATGGATAATTATGTCGGATGCGATTCCTCATGTAATAGCTATAACATAGGGTGACACAGAACTAGCTCCAGTTCATCAATGTAATGTAGGCATGTATTCCGTAAATAGTCATACGTGCTTATGGAAAAGAACTTGTATGACGTCTTTTGTCCTACCCTCCCGTTGCAGCGGGGTCCTAGTGGAAACTAAGGGACATTCAGGCCTCCTTTTAATAGAGAACCAGAACAAAGCATTAGCACATAGTGAATACATGAACTCCTCGAACTACGATCATCACCGAGAAGTATCCCGATTATTGTCACTTCGGTGTTGTCGGATCATAACACATAATAGGTGACTATAGACTTGCAAGATAGGATCAAGAACACACATATATTCATGAAAACATAATAGGTTCAGATCTGAAATCACGGCACTCGGGCCCTAGTGACAAGCATTAAGCATAGTGTATACTAGGGTTCAAACTCTAACAAAACTAACTTGATTACATGGTAAATCTCATCCAACCCATCACCGTCCAGCAAGCCTATGATGGAATTACTCACGCACGGCGGTGAGCATCATGAAATTGGTGATGGAGGATGGTTGATGATGACGACAGCGACGAATCCCCCTCTCCGGAGCCCCGAACGGACTCCAGATCAGCCCTCCCGAGAGAGATTAGGGCTTGGCGGCGGCTCCGTGTCGTAAAACGCGATGAAACTTTCTCCTTGATTTTTTCTCCCCGAGACGGAATATATGGAGTTGGAGTTGAGGTCGGAGGAGGTCCAGGGGGCCCACGAGATACGAGGCCACGCCCTAGGGGGCGCCCCCTGTCTTGTGGACAGGCTGTGGCCCCCCTGGCATTAATTCTTTCGCCAAAAATTCTTATTAATTCCAAAAAGTGCCTCCATGGATTTCTAGGACATTCCGAGAACTTTTCTTTTCTACACATAAAACAACATCATGGTAGTTCTGCTGAAAATAGCATCAGTCCGGGTTAGTTTCATTCAAATCATGCAAGTTAGAGTCCAAAACAAGGGGAAAAGTGTTTGGAAAAGTAGATACGTTGGACATGTATCAACTCCCCCAAGCTTAAACCTTTGCTTGTCCTCAAGAAATTCAGTTGATAAACTGAAAGTGATAAAGAAAAACTTTTACAAACTCTGTTTGCTCTTGTTGTTGTAACATGAAAAGGAAAAGCCAGCACTCAAGTTTCAGCAAATATTACGAACTTACCATACTCACAATAACACATAGGTCTCACAATTACTCACATCAATAGCGTAATCAGCTAACGAGCCATAATAATAAAACTTGGATGACAACAATTTCTCAAAATAATCATAACATGATATAACAAAATGGTATCTCGCTAGCCCTTTCTGAGACCCCAAAACATAAATGCAGAGCACCTTTAAAGATCAAGGACTGACTAAACATTGTAATTCATGGTAAAAGAGATCCAGTCAAGTCATACCCAATACAAATCAATAATAATGAATGCAAATGACAGTGTGCTCTCCGGCGGGTGCTTTTAATAGGAAGGGTGATGACTCAACATAAAAGTAAATAGATAGGCCCTTCGCAGAGGGAAGCGGGGATTTGTAGAGGTGCCAGAGCTCGATTTTAAAATAGAGATTGAATAACATTTTGAGCGGCATACTTTCACTGTCAACGCAACAACTATGAGATGGATGTATCTTCCATACTACATGCATTATAGGCAGTTCCCAAACAGAATGGTAAAGGTTTATACTCCCCCAACCACCAACAAGCATCAATCCATGGCTTGCTCGAAACAACGAGTGCGTCCAACATACAACAGCCCTGGGGGAGTTTTGTTTAATTATTTTGATTTGCTTTGATCTTTTTGGATCATGGGACTGGGCATCCCGGTTACCGGCCCTTTCTCGTGAATGAGGAGCGGAGTCCACTCCTCATGAGAATAACCCACCTAGCATGGAAGATATAGGCAGCCCTAGTTGTAACATGAGCTGCTCGAGCATACAAAACAGAATTTCATTTGAAGGTTTGGAGTTTGGCACATACAATTTTACTTGGAACGGCAGGTAAATACCGCATATAGGTAGGTATGGTGGACTCATATGGAACAATTTGGGGTTTAAGGAGTTCGGATGCACAAGAAGTATTCCCGCTTAGTTCAGGTGAAGGCTAGCAAAAGACTGGGAAGCAACCAACTGAGAGAGCGACAACAGTCGTAAACATGCATTAAAATTAATTCACACCGAGTACAAGCATGAGTAGGATATAATCCACCATGAACATAAATATCGTGAAGGCTATGTTGATTTGATTCAACTACATGCGTGAACATGTGCCAAGTCGAGTCACTCAATTCATTCAAAGGAGGATACCATCCCATCATATCACATCATAATCATTCTAATAGCATGTTGGCACGCAAGGTAAACCATTATAACTCATAGCTAATCAAGCATGGCACAAGCAACTATAATCTCTATATGTCATTGCAAATATGTTTACTTCATAATAGCTGACTCAGGAACGCTGAATCATCATATTTACAAAAACAAGAGAGGTCGAGTTCATACCAGCTTTTCTCATCCCAATAAGTCCATCATATATCGTCATTATTGCCTTTCACTCGCATGACCGAACGATGTGTATAATAATAAGAGTGCATGTGCATTAGACTATGCTGGAATCTGCAACCATTCAACTCAAGAGAGAAGACAAGTAATATGGGCTCTAAGTTAAATAAACAATCATGCATATAAGAACCGCTAAGCATTTTCAATATGGTCTTCTCGACCCCCAAACGAAAGAAAAGAAAATAAAACTATTTACACGGGAAAGCTCCCAACAAGTAAGAAGAAGAACTTGAAATCTTTTTTGGGTTTTCATTTTAATTCTACTACAAGCATAGAATTTAAACTAACTAATTTTTTGTGGTTTTTCTTAAGGTTAATCAAACACACAAGAAGAAAACTAGAAAAAGAAATTTAAACTAACATGGATAATACAATGAAAGAGTATGAGCACCGACAACTAGTGTGTGCACATGAATGTAAAGTTGGTGAGAAATACATACTCCCCCAAGCTTAGGCTTTTGGCCTAAGTAGGTAATACCAAGGACCGTCGCTACTCTCCCCGGTGTACTGGGAGGTGTAATCGGGATACCACTGGCTGGTCATCTCCGGATCCCACTGGACAGATGATGCACGATAAGGATCCAGCTCAGGTTCCGGTTCAGGTTCAGGTTCTGGAGTAAAATCCTGAGCTCAATGATTGTTCACCGCCTCCGGTGTGACAAGAAATTTTTCTGCAAGCAAATCAAACAACAGAGATGCGGGTAAAATAATAATCTCAATGTGTTTCTTGTTAAATCTAAGTTTATACAAAAGCATCTTTACTTCGTTGTCAACAATAAACTTGTGTGCTACCATGCTCTTGTAATCTAAAATGGGAGGAGGCAATTTTATCTCCTCCTCCTCATGATGCCTAATGGGTATCTGAAAATGTTTAGCAAGACGTGCAGCATAGATACCTCCAAATATGGGACCTTTTGTATGATACAGGGCTAGTCATTTAGCAACGACGGCACCCATACTAAAAGTATTGTCTCCAAGCAAAGCATGTTGAAGAATGATAATATCAGGAATGCTCAAATTCCCACTATTTCCACGACCAATCAAGCATCTACTAGCAAATATAGCAAAATAGCGTAAAACAGGAAAGTGTATGCTAGAGACCTTCGCCTCGAAGCCCTTCTTTGGCTCCTCTATAGCTATGGTGTTAACAAAGCCATCCACATCTCTACGATGGGGTTCCTCTAATTCTCCCTCATAAGGTATCCTACACACCGCGCAAAAATTACTTAAAGACATTTCTCTGAATTCATCATATAAATGAAATGATACTGCAGGCAGTGACTTCTTAGGATAATAATAAAAGTTTTGCACGAAAGTATTTGTGAGTAAGAGATACTGATCGATTCGGTCGTTGATGAAACCGTTGAGGCCTACAGTCTCGATTAAAGCATAAAAGTCTTCATGGATTCCGGCTTCTTTCAAGAAATCCTCGCATGGCCATTCACACGACCGTACTTCCGCTAAGCGAGGAAGATTATACTTGGCTTTTTCCTTCTCTTTGGCTTGTTTTTCCTCAGAGCTTTGGCTAGAAGAGCCCTTAAAGAGCCTCCTTAATATTTTCTGAAAATTTCTGAAATTTTAGTAACTTCAAAATAAAAGTGAATAAAACTAAACAAGATTGATAGCAACTACTCCTACAAGTGCCTAGAGCCTATATTATGCATTGGAATTGCTTGGGACCTCAAAAATTTAACATGCAAGCTCAAGAACATGGTCACCTAAGCAGCAAAAATTTGCAATGAATAAAGCACTAGAACAAAAACTAATTGGACCAATGGAGGAGTCACATACCAAGCAACAATCTCCCAAAGAAGTTTTGTGAATGGAGCTTTGATCTAAGAGATCGAAAATCGCAGCAAAATGAGCTAGAACTCGTGCTTGAGCTGGATGAGGATTTTTCTGGGTAGAAGATGAAGTGTGTGGGTGCTGGCATAAGTGGAGGGGAGCCACCAGGAACCCACGAGATAGGGGGCGCGCCCTACGGGGGGGCGCCCTCCTCTCTCGTGGCCTAGTGCTTGCCCCTCCTGCAATGTTTTCAGTGCCTAAAATCCTCAAATATTCCAGAAAAAATCATACTAAATTTGCAGGGCATTCAGAACACTTTTATTTTCGGACTATTTTTTTATGCATGGACAATTCAGAAAACAGACGGATAATACTATTTTTGCTTTATTTATTCTAAATAACAGAAAGTAAAAAGAGGGTACATAAGGTTGTGCCTTCTAGTTCCATCCATCTCGTGATCATCAAAATGAATCCACTAACAAGATTGATCAAGTCTTGTTAACAAACTAATTTCGAATAACACGGGACCGGAGAAATTTCGAATAACACTAAGTTACCTCAACGGGGATATGAAAATCCCCAACAATAAGAATATCATACTTTTTCTTGACAGTAGGGAGAGGAAATTCAAAACCTCCAAAAATGATAGTTGGAACTTTTTCAATAGAATTGATACTATGAACTTGAGATTGTTTCCTCGGAAAGTGTACCATATGCTCATCACCATTAACATGAAAAGTGACATTGCCTTTGTTGCAATCAATAACAGCCCCTGCAGTATTAAGAAAAGGTCTACCAAGGATAATAGACATACTATCGTCCTCGGGAATATCAAGAATAACAAAGTCCGTTAAGATAGTGACATTTGCAACCACAACAGGCACATCCTCACAAATACCGACAGGCATAGCAGTTTATTTATCAGCCATTTGCAAAGATATTTCAGTAGGTGTCAACTTATTCAATTCAAGTCTACGATATAAAGAGAGAGGCATAACACTAACACCGGTTCCAAGATCACATAAAGCAGTTCTAACATAATTTCTTTTAATGGAGCAGGGTATAGTTGGAACACCTGGATCTCCAAGTTTCTTCGGTATTCCACCCTTAAAAGTGTAATTAGCAAGCATGGTGGAAATTTCATCTTCCGGTATCTTTCTTTTATTTGTGATGATATCCTTCATATACTTAGCATAAGGATTTACTTTAAGCATATCAGTTAAGCGCATACGTAAGAAAATAGGTCTAATCATTTCAGCAAAGCGCTCAAAATCCTCATCATCCTTTGGCTTGGATGGCTTAGGAGGAAAGGGCATGGGTTTCTGAACCCATGGTTCTCTTTCTTTACCGTGCTTCCTAGCAACAAAATCTTTCTTATCATAACGTTGATTCTTTGATTGTGGGTTATCAAGATCAACAGCAGGTTCAATCTCTACATCATTATCTTTGCTAGGTTGAGCATCAACATGGACATTATCATTAACATTATCACTAGGTTCATGTTCATCACCTGATTGTGTTTCAGCATCTGAAATAGAAATATCATTGGGATTCTCAGGTGTGTCTATAGTAGGTTCACTAGAAGCATGCAACGTTCTATCGTTTTTCTTCTTCTTCTTTTTAGAAGAACTAGGTGCCTCTAAATTATTTCTCTGAGAATCTTGCTCGATTCTCTTAGGGTGGCCTTCGGGATACAAAGGTTCCTGAGTCATTCTACCAGTTCTAGTAGCCACTCTAACAGCAAAGTCATTTTTATTATTTAATTCATCAAGCAAATCATTTTGAGCTTTGAGTACTTGCTCAGCTTGAGTAGCAACCATAGGAGCATATTTGCTAACGCAGTGAAGTTCATCTTTAACTCTAGCCAGATTATCACCTACGCGTCCTATCTCGAAGGAATTATTCTTTAACTCTCTACCAATATAAGCATTAAAACTTTCTTGTCTAGCCATAAAGTCATCAAATTTATCTAAGCATGGGCTATGAAATTTAGTAGAGGGTATTTCAACTTTATCATATCTATAGAGAGAATTTACCTTTACTACCTGTGTCGGGTTATCAAGACAATGTGGTTCTTCAGGCGGTATATTAAGACCATGTATTTCTTCAATAGGTGGTAAATTCTTAACATCTTCAGCTTTAATACCTTTTTGTTTCATTGATTTCTTTGCCTCTTGCATATCTTCAGGACTAAGAAATAAAACACCTCTCTTCTTCGGAGTGGGTTTAGGAATAGGCTCGGGAGTTGGCTCAATTGGTTCGGGAATTACCTCAGGAACTGGCTCAGGAAGAGTCCAATTATTTTCATTATTCAACATATTATTCAATAATATTTCAGCTTCGTCAACTGTTCTTTCCCTGAAAACACAACCAGCACAACTATCCAAGTAGTCCTTGGAAGCATCGGTTAGTCCATTATAAAAGATATCAAGTATTTCATTTTTCTTAAGAGGATGATCGGGCAAAGCATTAAGTAACCGGAGAAGCCTCCCCCAAGCTTGTGGGAGACTCTCTTCTTTGATTTGCACAAAATTATATATTTCCCGCAAAGCAGCTTGTTTCTTATGAGCAGGGAAATATTTAGTAGAGAAGTAATAAATCATATCCTGGGGACTACGCACAGAGAATTATACGAAGTCTTAGCATCACCCTTTAATCAGAACGGAAATATCTTAACGATATATAAATAGCGAGACTTCTCATCATGAGTGAACAGGGTGGCTATATCATTCAACTTGGTAAGATGTGCCACAATAGCTTCAGATTCAAGGCCATAAAAAGGATCAGATTCAACTAAAGTAATAATATCAGGATCAACAGAGAATTCGTAATCCTTATCAGTAACGCAGATAGGTGAAGTAGCAAAAGCAGGATCGGGTTTCATTCTAGCATTAAGAGACTGCTGCTTCCATTTAGCTAATAATATCTTAAGATCATTTCTATCATTGCAAGCAAGAATTTCTATAGCAGCTGCTTCGTTCATAACATAACCCTTAGGAACAACAGGTAATACATAATCATTGGGGGAACGGTCATCATCACTATCATCAATAATAGGTTCTTCAATATTTTCATTCCCCCTAACTCTAGCAAGTTGTTCATCTAGAAATTCACTTAATGGCAAAGTAGTATCACGCGCAGAAGTAGTTTGATCATGCATAGCAGAAGTGGCATCATTAATAAAATACGACATATCAGAATTCATAGCAGTAGCAGGTTTAGGTGTCGCAAGCCTACTAATAACGGAAGGAGAATCTAGTGCAGAGCTAGATGATAGTTCCTTACCTCCCCTCGTAGTTGAGGGCAAAATCTTGGTCTTAGCGTCTTTCAAGTTCTTCATAGTGATCAACAGATATAAATCCCAAGTGACTCAGAGAATAGAGCTATGCTCCCCGGCAACGGCGCCAGAAATTAGTCTTGATTACCCACAAGTGTAGGGGATCGCAACAGCTTTCGAGGGTGAAGTACAACCCAAATTTATTGGTTCGACACAAGGGGAGCCAAAGAATATTCTTGAGTATCAGCAGTTGGGTTGTCAATTCAACCACACCTAGATAACTTAGTATCTGCAGCAAAGTGTTTAGTAGCAAAAGTGATATGATAATAAAGGTAACAGTAGCAAAAGTAAAGATAAATGTTTTTGGGTTTTTGTAGTAGTTGTAACAGTAGCAATGGAAAAGTAAATAAGCGAAGAACAATATATGAAAAGCTCGTAGGCAATGGATCAGTGATGGATAATTATGCCGGAGCGATTCCTCATGTAATAGCTATAACATAGGGTGACACAGAACTAGCTCCAGTTCATCAATGTAATGTAGGCATGTATTCCATAAATAGTCATACATGCTTATGGGAAAGAACTTGTATGACGTCTTTTGTCCTACCCTCCCGTTGCAGTGGGGTCCTAGTGGAAACTAAGGGATATTAAGGCCTCCTTTTAATAGAGAACCAGAGCAAAGCATTAGCACATAGTGAATACATGAACTCCTCAAACTACGGTCATCACCGAGAAGTATCCCGATTATTGTCACTTCGGGGTTGTCGGATCATAACACATAATAGGTGACTATAGACTTGCAAGAGAGGATCTAGAACACACATATATTCATGAAAACATAATAGGTTCAGATCTGAAATCATGGCACTCGGGCCCTAGTGACAAGCATTAAGCATAGCAAAGTCATAGCAACATCAATCTCAGAACATAGTGGATACTAGGGATCAAACCCTAACAAAACTAACTTGATTACATGGTAAATCTCATCCAACCCATCACCGTCCAGCAAGACTACTATGGAATTACTCACGCACGGCGGTGAGCATCATGAAATTGGTGATGGAGGATTGTCGATGATGACGACGGCGACAAATCCCCCTCTCCCGAGCCTCGAACGGACTCCAGATCAGCCCCCCCGAGAGAGATTAGGGCTTGGCAGCGGCTCCGTGTCGTAAAATGCGATGAAACTTTCTCCTCGATTTTTTTCTTCACGAGACGGAATATATGGAGTTGGAGTTGAGGTCGGAGGAGGTCCAGGGGGCCCACGAGATAGGAGGCCGCGCCCTAAGGGTGGCCCACCCCCCTGTCTCGTGGACAGGCTGTGGGCCCCCTGGCATTAATTCTTTCGCCAAAAATTCTTATTAATTCCAAAAGGTTCCTCCGTGGATTTCCAGGACATTCCGAGAACTTTTCTTTTCTACACATAAAACAACATCATGGTAGTTCTACAGAAAACAACGTCAGTCCGGGTTAGTTTCATTCAAATCATGCAAGTTAGAGTCCAAAACAAGGGCAAAAATGTTTGGAAAAGTAGATATGTTGGAGACGTATCAGGCATGCCTGTTATTTCTGTTAAAATAGGAGATCATTGTTATCATGGCTTATGTGATATGGGTGCTAGAACTAGTGCAATACCCTATGACCTATATAAAGAAATTATGCATGACATTACACTTGTTAAATTAGAAGATATTGATGTTACCATTAAACTTGCTAATAGGGACACTATTAAACCAGTTGGGATTGTTAGAGATGTCGAAGTCTTGTGTGGGAAGGTCAAATATCTTGTTGATTTTCTTGTTCTTGGTTCCCCGCAAGATGATTTTTGTCCCATTATTTTTGGTAGACCCTTCTTGAACACTGTTAGTGCTAAGATTGATTGCGAAAAGGATGTTGTTGAAATTGGCTTAGGGGATATGAAACATGAGTTTAATTTTGCAAAGTTTTGTAGACAATCTCGTGATAGAGAATCACCTCGTAAGGACGAGATTATTGGCCTTGCTTCTATTGCCGTGCCTCCTACTGATCCATTAGAACAATATTTGCTTGACCATGAAAATGATATGTTTATGAAGGAAAGAAGGGAAATAGATGAAGTGTTCCTTAAATAGGAACCTATGATGAAACATAACCTTCCCGTTGAAATTCTTGGGGATCCCCCTCCACCCAAGGGTGATCCCGTGTTTGAACTCAAACCATTACCTGATAATCTTAAGTATGCTTATCTTGATGAAAAGAAAATATATCCTGTTATTATTAGTGCTAACCTTTTAGAACAAGAAGAAAGATTATGGAAAACTCTGAAGAAGCACCGAGCTGCTATTGGATATACTCTGGATGATCTATAGGGCATTAGTCCCACTCTATGCCAACACAAAATAAATGTGGAGAAAGATGCCAAACCAGTTAGAGATCCTCAACGACGACTAAATCCCAAAATGAAAGAAGTGGTAAGAAAGGAGATACTAAAGCTCCTTGAGGCAGGTATAATTTATCCAGTTGCTGATAGTGATTGGGTAAGCCCTGTCCATTCTGTTCCCAAAAAGGGAGGTATTACTGTCGTTCCTAATGATAAAGATGAATTGATCCCGCAAAGAATTATTACAGGTTATAGGATGGTAATTGATTTCCGTAAATTAAATAAAGCTACTAAGAAAGATCATTACCCTTTACCTTTTATTGATCAAATGCTAGAAAAACTATCCAAGCACACACATTTCTGCTTTCTAGATGGTTATTCTGGTTTCTCTCAAATACCTGTGTCAGCGGGGGATCAAGCAAACACTACTTTTACTTGCCCTTTCGGTAATTTTGCTTATAGACGTATGCCTTTTGGTTTATGTAATGCACCTGCTACCTTTCAAAGATGCATGATGGCTATATTCTCTGACTTTTGCGAAAAGATTTGTGAGTTTTTCATGGATGATTTCTCCGTTTATGAATCCTCTTTTGATGATTGTTTGAGCAACCTTGATCGAGTTTTACAGAGATGTGAAGACACTAGCCTCGTCTTGAAATGGGAAAAGTGCCACTTTATGGTTAATGAAGGCATTGTCTTAGGGCATAAGATTTCCGAGAGAGGTATTGAAGTTGATAGGGCTAAAGTTGGTGCTATTGAAAAGATGCCATGCCCCAAGGACATAAAAGGTATAAGAAGTTTCCTTGGTCATGCCGGTTTTTATAGGAGGTTCATTAAAGACTTTTCTAAAATCTCTAGGCCTCTGACTAATTTATTGCAAAAAGATATTCCTTTTGTCTTTGATGATGATTATGTAGAAGTATTTGAAATACTTAAGAAAGCTTTGATCACTGCACCTATTGTTCAGCCACCTGATTGGAATTTACCCTTTGAAATTATGTGTGATGCTAGTGATTATGCTGTAGGTGTTGTTCTAGGGCAAAGAGTTGATAAGAAATTGAATGGTATCTAGTATGCTAGTAAGACTCTTGATACTGCCCAGGGAAATTACGCTACTGAAAAATAATTCTTAGCAGTTGTGTTTGCATGTGATAAGTTTAGACCTTATGTTGTTGATTCCTAAGTTACTGTTCAGACTGATCATGCTGCTATTAAATATCTTATGGAAACGGAAGATGCTAAGCCTAGACTCATTAGATGGGTCCTCTTGCTCCAAGAATTTGATTTGCATATTATTGATAGAAAGGGAGCTGAGAAGCCCGTTGCAGATAACTTGTCTAGGTTAGAGAATCTTCTTAATGACCCACTGCCTATTGATGATAGCTTTCCTGATGAAAAATTAGCGGTCATTAATACTTCTCGTCATGCTCCTTGGTATGCTGATTATGCTAATTACATTGTTGCTAAATTTATACCACCTAGTTTCACATGCCAGCAAAAGAAAAAGTTCTTTTATGATTTAAGACATTACTTCTGGGATGACGCACACCTTTATAAAGGAGTAGATGGTGTTATTAGATGTTGTGTACCTAAGCATGAACAGGAACACATCCTACGCAAGTGTCACTCTGAATCATATGGAGGACCCCACGCTGGAGATAGAATTGCACACAAGGTATTGCAATCCGGTTTTTATTGGCCTACTCTCTTCAAAGATGCTCGTAAGTTTGTCTTATCTTGTGATGAATGTCAAAGAATTGGTAACATTAGTAGACGTCAAGAAATGCCTATGAATTATTCTCTTGTTATTGAACCGTTTGATGTTTGGTGCTTTGATTATATGGGACCTTTTCCTACCTCTAATGGTTATACACATATTTTAGTTGTTGTTGATTATGTTACTAAGTGGGTAGAAGCTATTTCAACTAGTAGTGCTGATCATAACACTTCAATTAAAATGCTTAAAGAAGTTATTTTTCCGAGGTTTGGAGTCCCTAGATATCTTATGACTGATGGTGGTTCACATTTTATTCATGGTGCTTTTCGAAAGATGCTTGCTAAGTATCATGTTAAACATAGAATCGCATCTCCTTATCATCCGCAGTCTAGTGGTCAAGTAGAGTTGAGCAATAGAGAGCTCAAATTTATTTTGCAAAAGACTGTCAATAGATCTAGAAAGAATTGGTCCAAAAAACTTGATGATGCATTATGGGCTTATAGAACTGCATACAAAAATCCTATGGGAATGTCTCCGTATAAGATGGTTTATGGAAAAGCATGTCATTTACCTCTAGAACTTGAACATAAAGCATATTCGGCTATTAAAGAGCTCAACTATGACTTCAAACTTGCCGGTGAGAAGAGGTTATTTGATATTAGCTCACATGATGAATGGAGAACCCAAGCCTATGAGAATGCCAAGCTATTCAAAGAAAATGTCAATCGCTGGCATGACAAAAGGATACAAAAGCGTGCGTTTAATATAGGTGATTATGTGTTATTATTCAACTCTCGTTTAAGATTTTTTGCTGGAAAACTTCTCTCTAAATGGGAAGGTCCTTACGTTAGCGCGGAGGTCTATCATTCTGGTGCCATAAAAATTAACAACTTCGAAGGCACAAGTCCGAGGGTGGTAAACGGTCAAAGAATCCAACATTATATCTCAGGTAATCCTATTAATGTTGAAACTAATATTATTGAAACCGTAACCCCGAAGGAATACATAAGGGACACTTTCCAGAACGTTCCAGACTCTGAAAAGGAATAGGTATGTGGTATGGTAAGTAAACTGAATCCAAAACAATTCTAATGGTAATTTTTATCAGTTTTGGAATATTTAAGAATTTTAGGAAGAAAGAAGTAGTCCGGGAAGGACACGAGGCCTCCATGAGGGTGGAGGGCGCGCCCACCCTTACTGGGCGCAGCCCCCTATCTCGTGGCCACCTCGTGTGCCTCCCGGACTCCGTTTTCTTGGACGTTACGTATTTTGGTCGATAAAAATTCATTATATAAACTCCCGAAGGTTTTGACCACCGTATCACGCAAATATCCTCCGTTTTCGTTTCGAGTTGTTCCTGTTGCAGTTTAAGAGCAAGATGTCTTCTCAAGAGTCGGTCGGGGAGAGTCGATGTCTCACCCGACACCAGGTCCAAGAGCAAATAGCGATGCTTATCACATTGGACCATCAACGGAGGATGAGATGGACACTACTAGGGAAAACCTTATACACGGAATCTTAGTAGCAGCGCGGTTTAAAACAAATGCTACTGCTAATTAGCAGTAGAGAGCTTGAGGAAACCGCTCTACTAATAACCCGATAGTAGTAGCGCAGGTTTTTACCCCTCGCTACTACTAAGTGATTTCCACCGTGCCTCCCGGGACCAGCCGTAGTAGTAGCGTGGGTTATAAACCCACGCTACTACTAAGTCAATAGTTGTAGCGCGAGTTATAAACCCCACGCTACCACCTGCATCTGCTCCCACCCCACCAACCATCCCATGCCATGTCTAAAAAAACACTCAACGCCCAATCCAGATCCCCAATCCCGTCTCCGCTCCCACCTCCTCTCCCAAGTCCCAACCCGCCATGGAGGGGGAGCCGCCCGCGCAGGAACCGCCCCCCAGCACCGCCGCCGCCTACGGCTCCGGCGGCGGCGGGGAGGAGAGTGCCCCATGCCAGGAGTACGGGGAGCAGCCATGGAAGTACCGGTGCCCAGGCTGCTCCGCCTCACCTGCAGCCTCCCCTACATGCAGGCCCACAAGCGTCGCACCGCCTGCTTTGACAAGCGCCCCCGCACCGTCCCCGTCCCGCTCGCCCAGTTCGACGGCAACCAGCTCCTCTCCGGTGACGGATTCATCCCTCGACCTCCGGTCCAGTCCCTCGCTCGCCATGGCCTCCATCCATGTTGAGGAAGCCATGGCGCCGGTGCAGATCGACATGAGGATATGTGGAAACTCCCTCCTCCCCCATCCCCCCTCTCCCTCCTGGCTGAAGCATCCTCTGCCTTGTTTTCTTCCGATTTTTGTATTGGATGATTTGGAGATTGGCGAATCTGAAGATGACAGAGTTGGAGATCCTAGGCATGAATTCGTCTACGTCCCCTCGGCGCTGTCGGACGCCAAGATCCCGGAGAAAGAATGCCTGCTCCCGCTCGTCTCCAAGCTCCTCGGCTACTGCATCATGGCCGCCTCCACCACCGTCAAGCTCCCGCAGGTTCGTTCCGTTCTTTGCCATTTGTTGCCTGAACTTTGTTGGTGATTTCTCAAGATTATAGCATTGGGCACCCGTAGGAGTAGATTATTGTGCCATATGAATCCAAAGAAGCGCGTTCCATGTGGATGTTTTGATTCGTGTGGCAGTGGGTGGTGTGAGAGGACCTCAGGTTCTTTACGTGAGCACGGCGTGCAAAATTGCGCATAAATAAAGGGTTGTTTGTTTGGTAGCCTGGCCTGGTCGAATCCTTGGAACGGCATGGCAAGGTCCCTGTGCTAGATTGTGCATAAAACCAACAAAGCGAGAAGCCACCGGTGGAATTCTTTGTTTGTTTGCTCCATGGTCGTGTGATCCCTGTGATTGTTAGTTTGTAGGTGTGGATGCTGCAAATTCTCTCTAGCCATCAGAGATATAATTCTCCACCCTCTGAGGCATTTGCATGTCTCACTACATAGCCGCTTGCTTGAATCTATAAATTGATTAGCGAGCATGATTCCTTGGTGCCACATACTCTGCTCTCTCACCACCAATAGTGCATTCCAATCCTGGCCAGTTGACAGAAAAACATGCTCTACAACCCCCACAACTCTCACCCTAAAACTAAAAATCATAGGGATCGGCGCTGCTCCACTGCCCGGCATGCCTCCTCCCCCTCAAGCCCCCGTGTTCAGGGACTTCGGCTGGGACCTACCACGGCGATTGAATGTTTGAGCTGGTGCATTGGTTCTGTGCGTGAATCGTTTGGTTTGCTACCAATTTCAATGTACTGTACTAGAGAATTATGAATGTTTGTAGGAATTCTTGTAAGGTCGCATATGAGGCATGCATAAGGTAGAGGTTCTTATAGGTGTTGATATAGTTGGCCTTGACCTGCATTTTGGGCCTTGACCAATTGGACCAAACATCGTACTAATTTTTTGTTATTCTCGGTGCTTAGAAGAATTAATTTGCTATCAGGTTGCTTGGTAAGGAGTTATCAGCACCTTATAAACATTTCTTTTGCATTTAATCCCGCCGTCGATGCCTCCTCGGCCGCTGATGTCTCGTCGTGGCCGTGCTTATGCATAGGCGCCGCCAGCGTCGCGTGCAAGTTAGCCTGTTAGCAGCATGAGCAGTCTGCCCACCCTCTCCCCACTGGGAATTTAATCTTGCTATACTGAAGTCCAGATCTTTGATTATGCCTTTTTAGTGTAGATTCTTTCATGTTAACTAATTGGAACAAGTTCTAATTAGGTCACAGATTTTGTACTGAATAAAAAGTGTTGTTTAGAGACAGTAATGGTTAAGGGCAAACCCATTGATTTTACAATTTGTACCACAAGTGTCGAGCGTGCATTTTCTACTTTGAGGTTATTTAGGCAAGTTACAGTCATATGGTGGAAGGTGTTTTTCTATCCAACAGGTTGTAGCTAGTAAGCATAGAGTAAAATAATAGATGAAGATTTCCTTATGCAATTTACGAGCGGAAACAAACATATAGTTGATTACTCTGTTTCAGCCAAACATTTTTTTGTTTGTTCATGTTTGAGGAAGAAAACAAAATGTATAGCGATTTAAGGTAGTTCCGTTTTTTGTCTTGTGACAGGCGCATGACGACTATGGCAATTGGCGCCAAATCCCAGCTTTCACTGGAACATGTTTGAAGAAATTCCTGTCACCTAGTACTTAAAGCCGGTGGCCACCTTCTTCTTCACCCAGAAGAAGGTGAGAGTTATACCGTGGGTGCTGTCCTTATTGATTCTTTACCCAATCCATAGTGAAGTAATCCTGGGAAATTTTCCACACAACAAAGAAGTGGCTACTTTCTGTTATGTCCAGTGTTTTCTAGCCATATCGTATAGAACTGTTGATTCCTTGGATTCACAACGGGATATAATGGTGATCAAAATGTTGATACGTTAGGATTAGTTTCCTAGTGCAAATGCACTAAGGAAAATCTATATTCAGTTGGTAGGTGCTAGTACTTAAACTGCATTTAAAATTTAAGCTTAGTGTTACTAGTCTGATTTATACACTGCATTCCTAAGCTGAAATATTTTTTGTAACTGAAATATATAGTTTGAGTTTCATTCAATTATTTGTCACTTTTTAACTAAATATCATTTTGTAACTGAAATATATGTGTACTTATAGTGCAAATTCGCATTGTATCAGAATCTTAGTCCATGTGTCTCCTGTATCATCTGATATTATGCTTCCTCTCCATTTATTAATAAAATCTATATGCCTTGCTGATGCTCATTTCCATCGATGCAGGATAATGAGATGTTGAAGCGGCATAGTGAATCCATGAGACTGCAGTGCAATTGCACCGTTCCATTGAATATCACTTAGGAATAAGGACATTCCAATGGAAGATTAGCTCTATTTTTCCTTTTCATTTTTCTTACTATTGGAGTGAGGACATGTAGAATAAGAAACTGTGTGGTAGCAGATATGGCAACTTTTAGATAGTAGAATCAGGAATAAGGAATATGGCAACTGTGTGATAGTGACATTTTTTCCATCACTATTGTTTCTTGGAATTGTATGCATAAAATGGAATTGGTTGATTTTATTTTTTTTTAAATCCTAAATAGTTAGTAGTAGCGTGGGAACAAATTGAGCGCTACTAGTATCTAGGATACTAGTAGCGCTGGTATTATAAGCACACTGCTACTACTACGCTAGTAGTAGCATGGTTCTGTAATAGCAATAGCGCGGGTGTCACACACGCTACTACTAGTTAGTAGTAGCACGGGTCTACCCGCGCTACTACTAACTATTAGCTATAGCACGATACTAGTAGCGCCGATACCCGCGCTGCTAGTAGCCATTTTACCCGCGCTGCTAGTAGCTTTTTTCCTAATAGTGGGAGGCCGAATTGAAAAGGATAGATGCCATGGAGGAAGATCAAGAAGTCACCTCTCGTCTCCAAGCAGAATTCATGATGGGGACTACATAGCTTGGCTATTCCAAATTCGGTCATCCCTTAAAACTTTAGATTTCTTTCTTATGAAAATATGAAAAAGAGCGTCACTTGTTCTCCAGAAGCTATGCAGCATCCTTGGGTAAAGGGAGCTTTAGCCGTTACGAGCAAGCTCCGCAAAGAAATTATGGACCTCAAACAACAAGTCAATAAGCTCGAGGAGGAGAACCGTATCCTGAGGGGCATAATTGCCAAGAATATCATAACACCAACCGTGAAGAAGGAGGCATAATCACATGGGTATGGGCACTACCCTTGGCAACTGCCAAGCTTGGGGGAGGTGCCCCGGTCACCATCACACTCCTATCTTTACCGGTTTATTTAGTTCGATCCTTTTAGTAGTATCTTGATCTAGTAGATTGAAGTTTTGATATCAAGTAGTTTTGAGTTTTGCTTTGTGATCTCTTTATGTAATCGAGTCCGTGAGCTATCTATAATAAAGATTAGTGTTGAGCCAAGGGCTTTGCTATCTTGCTATGATCTTGGGAAAGTAGAAAGAATAAAAGAGTTCATATTGATCTTATGGTTAGTGATGACTTCACACATAGAAAGTATGAGGCATAAAAGTTGTTGAGACTTGATAAACGTAGTTTTGGTCATCGTTGCAATTAATATGAAGTAATAAGGAAAGAGAGGTTCACATGCAAATATATTATCATGGACATCTTTTATGTTGGGAGCACTCATTAAATATGACATGCTAAAAGAGTTGATGTTGGACAAGGAAGACAACATAATGGTTTATGTATTCTCACATCTGAGTTAAAGTATATTGTCATTGACCTTCCAAACATGTTGAGCTTGCATTTCCCCCTCATGCTAGCCAAACTCCCTGCACCAAGTAGAGATACTACTTGTGCTTCCAAATATCCTTCAACCCAGTTTTGCCATGAGAGTCCACCATACCTACCTATGGATTGAGTAAGATCCTTCAAGTAAGTTGCCATGTTGCAGGTAATAAAAATTGCTATCTAAATATGTATGACTTATTAGTGCAGAGAAAATAAGCTTTATACGATCTTGTTATGGAAGCAATAAAAGCGACGGACTGCATAATAAAGGTCCATATACAAGTGGCAATATAAAGTGACGTTCTTTTGCATTAAGATTTTATGAATCCAACCCTAAACACACATGGCAACCTCTGCTTCCCTCTGCGAAGGGCCTATCATTTACTTGATGTTTTTTTTACTTTTTGTTTGAGTCAAGGTGATCTTCACCTTTCCCTTTTTCATTTCATCCTTTGGCAAGCTCCTCATGTTTGAAAGATCATGATACATATATCCAATTGAGTGTAAGTTAGCATGGACTATTATTGTTGACATCACCTAAAGGTGAATACGTTGGGAGGCAACACAATAAGCCCCTATCTTTCTCAGTGTCTGGCTGAAACTCCATAACCACAAGTATTGCGTGAGTGTTAGCAATTATAGAAGACTACATGATAGTTGAGTATGTGGACTTGCTGAAAAGCTCTATTCTTGACTCTTTTTGATATTACGATAAATTGCAATTGCTTCAATGACTGAGATTATAGTTTGTTAGCTTCCAATGAAGTTTATGAACCATGCTTGACATTGTGAATTGAGTGTTACTTGAGCATAAGAAGTCATATGATAAAATCTATATATGTTGTTGTTATAAGAATGATCATGATGCCCTCATGTCCGTCTTTTATTTTTATCGACACCTCTATCTCTATACATGTGGACATATTTTTCGATTTCGGCTTCCGCTTGAGGACAAGCGAGGTCTAAGCTTGGGGAGTTGATACGTCAATTTTGCATCATGCTTTTGTATCAATATTTATTGCATTATGGGCTGTTATTACACATTATATATCAATACTTATGGCTATTCTCTCTTATTTTACAAGGTTTACCATGAAGAGGGGGAATGCCGGCAGCTGGAATTCTGGCTGGAAAAGGAGAAAACATTGGAAACCTATTCTGCACTGCTCCAAAAATCCTGAAACTCCACGAACCTTATTTTTGGAAATAATAAGAATTATTGAGCGGAAGAAACACCTCAGGGGGCCCATACCCTGGCCAAGAGGGTGGGGGGTGCACCCACCCCTACTGGGCACGCCCCCCTATCTCCTGGGCCCCCTGGTGGCCCTCCGGTGTCCATCTTATGCTATATGAAGGCTTTTAACCTGGAAAAAATCGTGGGCAAGCTTACGGGACGAAACTCTGCCGCCACGAGGCGGTACCTTGGCGGAACCAATCTAGGGCTCCGGCAGAGCTGTTCTGCCGGGGACACTTCCCTTCGAGAGGGGGAAATCATCACCATCATCATCACCAACGATCCTCCCATCGGGAGAGGGTCAATCTCCATCAACATATTCACCAGCACCATCTCCTCTCAAAACCCTAGTTCATCTCTTGTATCCAATCTTGTATCCAAACCACAAATTGGTACCTGTGGGTTGCTAGTAGTGTTGATTACTCCTTGTAGTTGATGCTAATTGCTTTACTTGGTGGAAGATCATATGTTCATATCCTTAATGCATATTATTACTCCTCTGATTATGAACATGAATATGCTTTGTGAGTAGTTACATTTGTTCCTGAGGACATGGGTGAAGTCTTGCTATTAGTAGTCATGTGAATTTGGTATTCCTTCGATATTTTTTTTGAAACCTGTGACAGTGGGAGAGGCTCCCACTGTGATATATATTACCTTTCAAACATTTACATTACATTGTACATGGTGTTTTAGAGTACAACCCTGGCCACTTTGTGGCAAGGGATGGTAAAACTAGCAAAAGTAAATTAGTCCGAAGGAAGGGAGTCTAATAAAAGGAACATGAAGTCCTTCATATTTTCTTTTACCCTATCTTGGAGAAGACCAAAGTCTGTTTTAAATCTAGCTAGCCAAGAGTTTTAGGAGGGGTTGATGTGTCTGAATAGTTTGTCATTCCTCTCCTTCCAAATACTCCAAGATGCCTGAAGGAATGCCTCCATGAACATAGGTTTATTCCAGTTTTTCTTGGCCGTTTCCAACCAGGGGAGTCGCATGGTATGTTGTTCTGGATTCATCCCAAGTCTGGACCAGCAATATTTACTAAATGGACAGTTGAGGATCATGTGATCAACATCCTCTTGAGCATGACCACAGAGGAGGCAGCTTAGATCGTCTCCAACATTGTAATGTCTTCTCTTGAGCATGTCTCTAGTATTGAGGCGATCGGAGAGGAGTAGCTAGCCAAAAACTTTTATCTTGACTGTAACTTTTGATTTCCACAACCAATGGTAAGTTTTGTGAGCTTTGACATCTCTGAAGCAGAATTTATAGAACCTTCTAGCAGTGTATTCAGTGGTCCCCCAAGTATAAGACCAAATATCCCTTACATTGTGACCATTTTCTAAGGTGACGTGGGCCACACGGCGTTGAATGTCTCGGACCTCAGCATGCACTTGCATGGATAAAGGCAGGTGAAACGTCTCGTCGAGGGAGGTGATACTAAGAAATTGTTGCACGGATATATCTTCATTTCGAGCAAAGGAGAAGGCCCTTGGGTGAGAGTCAGATAAGATATCTTCAAGCCAAAGATCTTTCCACATGAGTACGTTGTCTCCACGGTAGATCTCCACTTTGGATATGCCACGAAAGGACTACGATAGATCCCCTACACTTGTGGGTCATCGTACACCTAACCAATCCTTTGAGTGAAGCGATTGGAAATCTCATATCAGTTCAACCAATTTCTTCAGTGACAGAGACGAAGATCTTCTGGTCTCTGAGGAATTTGTTCTGACTGAGGAGTTAGGAATTCGCTAGTGCGGATTGCCTACACAGTGAGGAACATGATAGCCCTGAGGAATTCGAACCTCAAAATATCCGACCGTTGCTGAGCCACGCACTAGCCGTTCCAAAATATCTACCACCTGACAATCATATCATTGAAGGGCATTTATGTCTTATCATGTCGGGCTACTCCCTAGGTTATAAATAGCCACCCCCTACACACTAGCTGGTCGGCTGCTCTGAGAGAAACTGACACTTGTCATTTGAGAGCATCCCATCCTCCAAGGACTTTGAGCGAAAATCATCAATTGAGGAAAAACCCAATTTTCAAACCCAAACTTACAAACCCCAAAGTGATTGAGCATCACAGAAGAGATTGTTCCTGTGTTGAACCGATGCTTGTTACCTTTGAGGACTATGTATCCTCCAGACGGTTAGGCGTCATGGTCTGAGCATCCAAGAGGAATTGTGGATTGCTGAGTGACCTAGTCAGTGAAGGTTTGGAAGTCACCTGTGAAGACTTACCACTAATGTTGGGCGAGATTTGCGTGATCTTATCTCAAGGAGAATACGGTGAGGACTGTGTGTCCAGGACTGCGTGTCCTCGAGTTTAAATACTCAGCCGCTCCCACCAGACGTACAACTATCACAGCAGTTGGAACTGGTCGAACAAATCATTGTATTCACCAAGCCAACTAGTTCCATTTCCTCAACCCTTTCATTTCCTCAGTTATGTGTTGATGTACCGGATCATTACTCCTTGAAGACATTGACTGAAGACTTTCTCTATTTCCTCAATCCTAATTGTTCAGTATGTTTGTCTTCATCCTGCTTATCATGTGTTTACGCTTTCTGTACTCAGTGTGTGTCTTTCATTTCATCATGATGACTATGATGTTACTTTGTTTTGCTTATACCTGAGTACTTATTCCGCTGCAAGTAGTTCTTCGCTTAGGAATTTCCTCACCTTGAAATTCCTTAGTGAAGTTTTTTCTTAAAAATCGCCTATTCATCCCCCTCTAGTCGACATAACGCACTTTCAGAAGGCAAATAGAAATATAGCCGAGCCTTCATTGAGGAGGTAAGGTTTTAAATATGCTCCGTAGTCGCCATCTTAAAGTATGACTCCATCTGTTGTGTCTTATGAGGAAAAATATTCACCGTACTGTGTCCGGGGAACCTACCGGTCATGCTTCCACTAGGCGGACTCCCGACCCTGTCTCTAGGATAGAGGCTGACGTAGATGTGACACTGGATTGTTCTTCTGTGGAGGATTCGGGTAAAATATCCGCCACAAACTCCGAAGTAGAAAGCGCCATGAATCATCGGCGCAGGCGGGCCGCTCTTCGCGACCCTGGTTTTTCACAAGAGGCTTTTAATGCCTTTAACTCGGGTGATGCATACATCCGAGCTGCTCAAGATGGGCTTGCATGGGCCACCGACCAGTATTTGAAAGATATTCAGGTAAGGGCCGTAGTTTGTACAAGTCTGATAATCATATACCAGTAGCCCCCGAGACTTGAAACAGTTGGTACAACTGATTTAAGGATTGTTATATGACCAGCTGCTCACAGAGAACAACAATTTGTTACCTCAAGAGCTAAAAGAGTGTCAGAACTAGCTGACTGCTGCTACCGCCGAACTGGAGAAATCCAAGGAGGTGCCGTCTGGTAATGTCCCCCTCCATCGAGAAAACATAAACATATACCAGGATTATTAATACAGGTGCGAATCTATTGATAGAGGCACCGAAGGTCGCACAAGCGGGAGTTACAGGGGCTCAAAGGCAACTGGCCGCAGGCGAACGTATCCTAACATGGGTCAGGGTGGAGAAGAACAAACTCCAAGATGCCAACACCAACCTATCGGCATGTCGTGAAGGTGCCCGAGAGGCCTGGGCCATGGTGAAGACACAGTATACCAAGCTCGAACTAAATCACATGGCCCGGGTCGGACCACTAGGGTCAGATGGAAAAGAAATTCTAGTTAGTTTGGTATATGACTAGGTACAAGTAGCCGCCTTCTATTCCCAACAGGATTGTAGGTTAGATAGCCTTTTGGAAGGCATAGAAGATGAAGTTTTTGAGTCTAAGTGACTATGTACTTCGAATGACAAATTATGTATCTAGCTGAATTATAAATGCCATGGCAGACCTTTTCACTTCGACCTCTGGACCCGAGGGTGCGGAGTGCTTCCAAATACCCGCTCAGTAATATATACCGGGGTATGCGTGGAAGCCAGGAGTAGGGGTCATAGTTGCTTGAACAGACAAGTATCCGACTAGTTATGTTATATTACATTTTAATCGTAAGAAACATCTTCCAGAGAGAATAGTTTCATTAAGGGTTCCTTTCCCTGGGTAAGCATGCATCAAAGTGCATGTCCGAACTGTGTTTTAAAAAAACCACAGCATACATAACATCTGGGGGTTCATAATGAGACAAGTAAACAACATCTTTAGTTCACTGACCGAATATTCCCTTAAGAACGCTAGCTTTCGGCTTCACCCAGTCTGAGGTACACATCCGAATGACCCGGCAGTAACAATCGCAGAGGTGCTCCCTTTATGCCCTAGTTGAACTAACAGGAGCGTAGGGCATAAGCACAGGAGCCAGGAAACCCGGCTTGGCCAAAACTTAAGTCATATCGATGCATATAATGGCGAAGAAAAGGTACATACGTGGAAAAGACACATATGCGGTGAGCTTGATGCTCGGAAAATAATAGCAATAAGCTTCTGTACAAGAAGCCCCCAGGTATAGTTGACATACATATTAAGAATTGTATGTGTTATAAGTGTACGGTTTAACCGTATCTGAGCTTTACAGCATAAGAAATACAAGTGAAAAGAGAGGAAAAATAAGAAAAAAGGAGATGAACAAAGAGTCTGGCGCTAGGCATAGAATCTTCGGAGTCTGGCCGCGTTCCATGGGTTCGGCTCCAGGCGGTTGTCTGATGCATCACGCAGGCGGTACGCTCCTCCGGTGAGAACTTCGTCGATGATGAAGGGACCCTCCCACTTGGGCTTGAGTTTGTCCTTTTTCTTCTCCGGCAAGCGTAGAACTAGTTTGCCAATGTTATAAGTCTTGGCTCGTACTTCTCTGCTTTGATATCTGCGAGCCTGTTGTTGATAGAATGCGGAACGGGCCTTAGCGACATCGCGCTCCTCCTCCAGGGCATCTAAGTTGTCCTGCCAATCCAGCTCGGTCTCTCTCTCTTCATACATGCGCACTCGAGGTGAGTCATGAATAATGTCGCAGGGTAACACAGCCTCTGCGCCGTACACCATGAAGAAAGGTGTGTATCCAGTAGAACGATTGGGTGTGGTCCACAGCCCCCAGAGTACGGAGTCGAGCTCCTTCACCCAGTGCTTGTCTGATTCTTTCAAAGACCGCACTAGTCGGGGTTTAATGCGGCTCATAATAAGACCGTTGGCTCGTTCAACTTGACCGTTGGTTTGTGGGTGATAGACGGAAGCGTAGTCGAGCTTGATGCCCATATTAGCGCACCAGGCCTTTACCTCATCGGCTATGAAAGTGGAGTCGTTGTCGGTGATGATACTGTGCAGGACGCCATAACGGTGCACAACACCGGATATAAAATCTATCACAGGACCGGCTTCGGCCGTTTTAACTGGTTTTGCTTCTATCCACTTCGTGAATTTATCCACCATGACCAACAGGTATTTTTTTTCTTATGGCTTCCTCCTGTAAGAGGTCTGACCATATCAAGCCCCCAGACCGCAAAAGGCCAAGTAATGGGGATTGTTTGTAGAGCGGTAGGTGGCATATGGCTTTGGTTGGCGAAAAGCCGGCATCCGACGCAATGTTGGACAAGGTCCTGTGCGTCTGCTCGAGCCGTCAGCCAATAGAAACCTGTAAGGAAGGCCTTGCTTACAAGGGCCCGAGCTGCAGCGTGGTGACCGCCGCGGCCGGCATGAATTTCAGCCAAGAGTTGTCGCCCCTCTTCCTTGGAGATATATCTTTGAAGTACCCGGTAGCGCTTTTCTTGTAAAGTTCTCCCTCCTAGACTTTGTAGGCTTTAGAGCGCCGCACAATGCAACGTGCTTCATTCTGGTCCTCGGGAAGTTGTCGCCTATTAAGGTAGGCCAGGAAGGGTTCGGTCCATGGTGCGATGACTGCCATGATGAGATGGGCTGATGGTGTAATTTCGGTGGCTGAGCCCCCGATGATGTCAGTGTGTTCGGAATCTGGGGTTGTATTCAGATCCGGATTGGTATCGCTGCTTTCCCCTTACAACACCACACATGGTTTAAAGAGCCTTTCCAGAAAGATGTTCGGTGGGACGGGGTCACGCTTGGCGCCGATGCGAGCGAGGACATCCGCCACTTGATTACTTTCACGAGCCACATGGTGAAACTCGAGCCCCTCGAAATGAGCCGACATTTTGAGAACATCGTTACAATAAGCCGTCATCTTCGGATCTTTGGCATCGAAGTCTCCATTTATTTGAGATATTGCGAGGTTTGAATTCCCGTGCACTTCCAAGCGATGTATGCCCATGGAAACGGCCATCCGAAGACCATGCAGTAAGGCTTCGTATTCGGCTGCATTATTGGAGTCCGTGAATAATATTTTTAGGAGGTACTGAACAGTATGTCTAGTAGGGGATGTTAGGAAAACGCCTGCCCCTAGGCCTGCCAATATTTTTGAGCCATCGAAGTGCATGACCCAGTTGGAATATGCGCCGTACTCTTTAGGGAGTTCAGCCCCAGTCCATTCAGCAATGAAGTCGGCCAATACCTGGGATTTAATGGCCTGGCGCGGTTTATATGATATGTCGAATGGGAGGAGCTCAATGGCCCACTTGGCAATCCGGCCCGTAGGGTCGCGGTTGTTTATTATGTTGTTAAGAGGTACTTCGGAGGCCACCGTTATCGAGCACTCTTGAAAGTAGTGTCGTAGCTTCCGGGATGCCATGAAAATTGTGTATGCTTTCTTTTGGTAATGAGGGTACCGGGATTTGCATGTTCTGAGGACAGTGGATACATAGTATACCGGCTTCTGGAGCGGGAATTTGTGTCCGTCCTCCTCTCGTTCGACAACGAGTACCGCACTCACAACTTGGCGTGTGGCCGATATATATAATAACATGGGTTCGCCGACGTTTGGTGCGGCCAGGATTGGGTTGCTTGCTAGAAGAGCCTTTATTTCTTCCAATCCGGCTGTTGCCGCGTCCGTCCACTCGAATTGATCGGTGCGTCGGAGAAGGCGATAGAGTGGCAATGCCTTTTCTCCTAGCCTGGAGATAAAGCGGCTTAAAGCTACCACACATCCGGATAATTTTTGGACCTGTTTAAGGTCTGTTGGGTTAGCCAACTGTGACAATGCTCGGATTTTAGCTGGGTTTGCTTCAATTCCTCTATTGGAAACGATGAAGCCCAGAAGTTTTTCTGCAGGAACGCCGAAAACACACTTTTCCGGATTGAGCTTAATGTCATATGTTCGAAGGTTGTCAAATGTGAGATGCACATCGTCTATTAGGGACTCGACGTGCCTGGTTTTACTGACTACGTCATCAACGTATGCTTCAATTGTCTTGCCGATTTGTTTCTCTAGGCATGTTTGAATCGTGCGTTGATAGGTGGCACCAGCGTTTTTGTGCCCGAAAGGCATAGTGTTGAAGCAGAAAGGCCCGTATGGCGTGATAAATGTCGTTGCAGCCTGGTCAGACTCCTTCATCTTGATTTGATGGTATCCGGAGTATGCGTCGAGGAAACACAGTGAGTCGTGTCCTGTGGTAGCATCGATGATCTGATTAATGCGGGGGAGGGGAAAGGGATCTGATACGTCTCCAACGTATCTACTTTTCCAAACACTTTTGCCCTTTTTTTGGACTCTGACTTGTATGATTTGAATGAAACTAACCCGGACTGACGCTGTTTTCAGCAGAACTGCCATGATGTTGTTTTATCTATAGAAAACAAAAGTTCTCGGAATGTCCTGAAAATCCTCGGAGGCACTTTTTGGAAAATATAAAAAATACTAGAGAAAGAATCAAGACCAGGGGGCACACCCTGTCCACGAGGGTGGGGGGCGCGCCCTCCCCCCTGGGCACGACCCCTGTCTCGTGGGCCCCCTGAGGCTCCGCCGACCTCAACTCCAACTCCATATATTTCGTCTCGTGGAGAAAAAAATCAGAGAGAAAGTTTCATCGCGTTTTACGATACGGAGCCGCCGCCAAGCCCTAATCTCTCTCGGGAGGGCTGATCTGGAGTCCGTTCGGGGCTCCGGAGAGGGGGATTCGTCGCCGTCGTCATCATCAACCATCCTCCATCACCAATTTCATGATGCTCACCGTCGTGCGTGAGTAATTCCATCGTAGGCTTGCTGGATGGTGATGGGTTGGATGAGATTTACCATGTAATCAAGTTAGTTTTGTTAGGGTTTGATCCCTAGTATCCACTATGTTCTGAGATTGATGTTGCTATGACTTTGCTATGCTTAATGCTTGTCACTAGGGCCCGAGTGCCATGATTTCAGATCTGAACCTATTATGTTTTCATGAATATATGTGTGTTCTTGATCCTATCTTGCAAGTCTATAGTCACCTATTATGTGTTATGATCCGACAACCCCGAAGTGGCAATAATCGGGATACTTCTCGGTGATGACCGTAGTTTGAGGAGTTCATGTATTCACTATGTGCTAATACTTTGTTCCGGTTCTCTATTAAAAGGAGGCCTTAATATCCCTTAGTTTCCACAAGGACCCCGCTGCCACGGGAGGGTAGGACAAAAGATGACATGCAAGTTCTTTTCCATAAGCACGTATGACTATTTACGGAATACATGCCTACATTACTTTGATGAATCGGAGCTAGTTCTGTGTCACCCTATGTTATAGCTATTACATGAGCAATCGCATCCGACATAATTATCCATCACTGATCCAATGCCTACGAGCTTTTCACATCTTGTGCTTCGCTTATTTACTTTTCCGTTGCTATTGTTACAATCACCACAAAACCCAAAAATATTACTTTTGCTACCGTTACCTTTATTATCATATTACTTTGCTACAAAACACTCTGCTGCAGATACTAAGTTATCCAAGTGTGGTTGAATTGACAACTCAACTGCTAATACTCAAGAATATTCTTTGGCTCCCCTTGTGTCGAATCAATAAATTTGGGTTGAATACTTTACCCTCGAAAGCTGTTGCGATCCCCTGCACTTGTGGATTATCAAGATCCTTAGGGCAAGCCTTATTGAGGTCTTTAAAATCGACGCATAGGCGCCAGGATTTATCCTTCTTTGGTACCATCACCAGGTATGCTAGCCAGTCTGGATGTTTGATCTCTCCGATGAATCCAGTAATTTGGCTAGCTCCTCTCCCATGGCTTGTCGTTTGGGTTCGGAAAAGCGTCGTAATGTTTGTTTGACCGGCTTGTATCCTTTCAATATGTTTATGCTATGTTTGGCCAGCTTGCGTGGGATTCCTGGAATATCAGAAGGGTGCCAGGAAAATATGTCCTAGTTTTCGTGTAGTAACGCCTGCAGTGCGGCGTCGACCGTGGGGTCCAGCTGTACTCCGATGGATGCCGTCTTTGTGGAGTCCGTTGGGTGGACCTGGAATTTGACTATTTCGTCTGCTGGTTTGAAGGAGGTGGATTTGGGTCGCTTATCAAGTATCACGTCGTCCCTATCCACCGTGGAGCGCAATGCGGTTAATTCTTCGGCCGCGAGGGCTTTAGATAATGCCTCGAGGGCCAAGCTGGCGGTTTTATTTTCGGCACAGAGTGCTATGTCCGGATCACTGGCGAGAGTGATGATTCCATCGAGCCCGGGCATCTTGACCTTCATGTACCCATAATGGGGTACAACTTGGAAACTCTCAAATGCATCTCGCCCTAAAAGGGCGTGATATCCACTGTTAAAAGGGGCCACTTGAAAGGTTATCTCTTCGGAACGATAATTCTCCGGCGTACCGAATACCACATCGAGTGTGATTTTTCCCGCACATCGCGCCTCCTGACTTGGAATAATTCCTCGGAAGGTTGTATTACTTTGCTCAATGCGGCTCCTGTCTATTTCCATTTTGTTAAGAGTTTCCTCGTAAATGAGGTTTATTCTGCTGCCGCCGTCCATAAGAACTTTGGTAAGCCGGAAATCGTCCATGATTGGACTGAGGACCAGCGCGGCAGGTGCCCTGACTGTTCTGAATTTTGGCTTGTCACTGGCATTGAAAGTTATGCCGTGTTGTTCCAGGGGTTTATTGCTGCAACTTGGCAGACTTCGACGAGGCCGCGAGTGCCCATTTGTGCCTATGTTTGAGGTGAAACTCTTGAAGACTGTCAGCACTGTATGGTTGTTGTCTTCCGTGGGATGTTACTCTATGGTATTTTTGATGAGGAGATCCTTGCCACTCTTGGCCACCTGCCGGAGTATCCAACATGCTCGAAGGCTATGGGTTGGTATTTTATCCGGTGTTGTATGTATCCTGCATGGCCTATCAAGCCATCCCTGTAGGACGGTTCCGCGCCCCTTAATGGGCTTTGATTTTTTGGTTACTAGATTGGGCGACCGAGTGCGCCCTTTTTGTCCGGACGAGGGGTTTAGTGGAAACCGACGGCTCCCAGGAGGTTGCCTGAGTTTTCCAGTCGCTTTCCATTGCGCAGTACTTCTGTACTATAGTTGCCAAGTCAGCGAAGTGTGATACGTGACGGCGATTGATCGCATTGAGGATTCCCTCGTCTGTGCAGTTTTTGCAGAATAGTGAGATTGCGTCTTCATCGCGGCAGTCCTTGATCCTGTCCTTGACGAGGCAGAATCTGGCCCAGAAGTGATGGACCGTTTCCTAGGACTGCTGTCTGATGTGAGTAAGATCGCTTGTCTCTGGGTGGGTGGGTGGCTTTACATCCGAACCCTAACCCAACCTGAGATCCGGAGCTTGAGTAATTTCCGAGCTTAGTAGCTCGGGCTCCGGAGTGTAAGCCAATTTTTCTGGCCCGCGGTCTAACTCTAGGTTCGGGATAGGAGGCGTATCTGCCTGTGGGCGGGTATCCGGCTCTATGAGCTCGGAAATACGGACATAACTCGTCCTCAATACGGAGGGAGAGTTGTCGTGTTGTTTCTCCACTACCACTATCTGATGGGTGATCGGCGGAGATTAAATCTCTCTCTCTGATCGTGTTTAAGCCCAATCCGATCGTAGTCCGTAGCGACTCCCAAGGCGGCGATGCGGTCCAGGAGTTCGTTTAAAGATGACAACTCAGTCCGATGCATCTGCTCAGAGTATTCTGAGCTGATGCGGAGGCGCTTTTCGATGACCCGAGAAGTCATCATCGGCGCAACGGCCGAAGGGGCGGTCATAGTGAAGCCGCCAAGCCGGAGAGCTTGGCCTGAGGCCAGGGCTCCTCCGGTGGTGATGTTGTCCTTGATAACAAGGTGAGCCATCGATCCTATCTTCGACATCACAGTGGAACTCTCAATGAAAGCATCAATGTCGGTGTCAAAACCGGCGGATCTCGGGTAGGGGGGTCCCGAACTGTGCGTCTGGTAACAAGAGGCGGGGGACATAATGTTTACCCAGGTTCGGGCCCTCTCTATGGAGGTAATACCCTACTTCCTGCTTGATTGATCTTAATGAATATGAGTATTACAACAGTTGATCTACCACGAGATCGTAATGGCTAAACCCTAGAAGATAGCCTATGAAGTTATTATTGTTGTCCTACGGACTAAGCCCTCCGGTTTATATAGACACTGGAGGGGCTAGGGTTACATAAAGTCGGTTACAGAGAAAGGAATCTACATATTCGAATCGCCAAATTTGCCTTCTATGCAAAGGAGAGTCCCATCCGGACACATGACGAAGTCTTCTGTCTTATATCCTTATAGTCCAACAGTCCGGCCAAAGTATATAGTCCGGCTGTCCGAGGACCCCTTAGTCCAGGACTCCCTCATCCAGACCGCCCGGCGAGGAGTCGCCCGTCGCACGTACCACCGCCGGCACACTGTCGCCAACCCGTGCGCCCAATGGCTCACCCATTTCAAAAAAAACCGAAGGTACATCCCATCTCTGCCCAATTCACCCCCAACAGCACATAGTGCACCCCGTTCTCCTGCATACATAGATTCCGAAATTGCTTAAATGACTACACCACTACTTTAATCTGAAGCCACAAAAAAAATTGATTCGGCTTTAGAAATTTAAACTACTAAATTTGCATTTGTTTCATTTCTAATGGCTGGAGAAATTGCTTATTCATACTAGACAGTGACTTGCACCTGAGTGCCTTCGTAATTAATCAATCTCCCTTTTGTCAAATGTTGCGATATCAAATTCGGCGGATGGTTAAACGTACCTGCAGGCTAGAATTTTCTGAAGTCCTCCACAACATGAAGGAAGCAGTGTTCGAACTGTAAGAGGAAGCTCCGGCTTGCTCATCCGCTCCCATATTGCCGCTCCCATATGGCGCGGCCTGGGTGCCATCTGCCGTCCTCCTCGGCAGAGTGCAGAGAGGTAAGAGGAAAGTTAGCACTGGGCGCACCGCGTCCTGAGGCAACCACCGTCCTCGTCGCCGCGCACGCCGTGGGCGGCGCGAGATTACGGGGCGTGGAGGAGGGCGTGAGACCAATTAGCAGCAGCAGAGGGGTGGGTGGGTTGGAAGCCCTCTGGGATGGGATGGGATGGGATTAGCGGGCCCAATGGTCATTACTTTTCTCTCTTTGCGGAGGCCCTGGAACTAGGCAAACCCTAAAGGGCGCCCGCTGCAGTATATTATGCAATCGGGCGCACACCCCCCTGCTGCGCCGGGCCGGCCCATTGTCTTTTTTGTTAATTCTGTTCAAACTGAATCAAAGCAAAAAATGGTGCCTGAGGCAGGGTTGGAACTTAGGATCCCTAGGTTCAAAGAGCAGCGAACCAACCACTACGATAAGCCTACATATGTGTCCAGTACTGTCATGTTTGGTTTATTCTTTGTCACGGTCGCGGAATCCCCCACTTTTGGGAACAGTTTTTTTTTTTTGGAACAGTTTTTTACTTTTCTTTCTTTTTTATTTTTCCCATTCTGTATTTACTTTTCAATTGCGTGAACTTTTTTTAAAATTCTATGAACTATTTTCAGAATGATGAACTTTTTTTGAATTCGTGAACCCTTTTTAAAAATCCGTGAAATCTTTTTCAAATCGATGAACTTTTTTTCAAAATCGATGAACCTTTTCCTACTTTATGAACTTTTTCGAATTCGTGAACCGTTTTTTGAAAACCCGTGAACTCTTTTTCAAATCGATGAACTTCTTTTCCAAAATTGATGACCTCTTTTTAATCTTGATGAACTTTTTTCATGGTTGGTGAACTTTTTAAAATTTTAAAATTCCATCAATTTTTAAAACATGAACAATTATTGAGAACATGAACAAAAATTTATATACGACGAGCGATTTTCAAATATACAATGAACATTTTTTTCGGTGTACGATGAACAATTTTTAACTGCACAGCGAACATTTTTGTGGTTTAGTTTAAAACATATTTATACAGTTTTTTATATAAGATGAACAAATTTTATACATTGAATATTTTTGTAATATAATCTGAACAATTTTTAACTACACATTGAACAATTTTGTGATATACGCTGAAAAACCATTAAAATACCCATTCAACATTT
Source organism: Triticum aestivum (assembly GCF_018294505.1). Lineage (NCBI taxonomy): Eukaryota > Viridiplantae > Streptophyta > Magnoliopsida > Poales > Poaceae > Triticum > Triticum aestivum. The sequence continues at coordinate 739,957,363 of NC_057803.1, read as the reverse complement.
TTTGATGTACACAGAACAATTTAAAATTGTGAACAAAATTTGAAAATGTGTATAAATTTAAAACTATGAACACATTTTGAAATCACGAACAAAAAACGAAAAATACATTTTTTTTAAATTCCGTGAACTTTATTCAAATTTGATGAACCTTTTTTCTAGATTTCGATGAACCTTTTCTATATTTCGACGAACTTTTTTCAAATTCGATGAACTTTTTTTCAAATTCTATGAACATTTTACAAATTCAAACGAACCTGTTTGATATTGATGAACTATTTTTTCAAAATTGATGAACTTTTTTAAAATCAATGATTTTTTTAGTTCGTTAACCTTTTCAATTCGTGATTATCTTGAAATCTGTGAATTTTCAAATTTCGTCCCAAAAAAATTACGTTTCTCAAAATCTGTGCGCAATAAATAGCTCGACTTTAGTTATTCTTAATTCGTGCGCGCTGAAAATATCCATGATCGATTGCTCTAGTGGTTAGTCCATTGGAACATGTAGTAGAGGTCGTGTGGTCGAATCCTGAAGGGAGCAATACTTTTTATGGGATTTTTTGTGGTATAGATGGTATTTTTTCTTGTGTATAGAAGGCGTGTCGTGGGCCGGCCCAGCAGGCGCGGCTGTGAGCGCCAGCTTCCTGAACCGGCGCTTAAGGCGCCGGTTAGGAGCTCCCCTGGAACTATATATTATTTCTTCACCCACACGTAAGTTCGTTGTTGTTCTAAAAGAAAAAAAATAAGTTCGTTGCTTTAGTCTGTAGTTTTATAGAGCAGAAGCATGTGTGCCTCCAATATATTTCTACCATACGTAAATTAATCCAAGTTAATTGTGCGGCTTGGCTTGATAGTTATTCCTGGAAAGTAGTAGATCCTGTCATTTTGTACCACATACCCTATTTCCTTGCCACTATCAATGCGTTTGCAACTCATAACATTGTATTGTTAAGCATCTTGCAAACATTTCAGTTCTTCTTTTCCATTTTTTTTTCTTTTCGCCACATATGACTGAGTTGCAGACATGAGGCTTCCCCCTTTTTCGGCAAGAAATCATGGGGCTTCATCAATGGAAGTTCTGCCATCCCTGGCAGCATCGAACTATTGCGGAAGAAACTTGATGAAGTCATCGGTCAGAAAAGGTTTTTACTTGTTCTAGATGATGTATCGAATGAAGATAAGAGAATATGGGGGGATGAGTTGAAGCCACAATTGTGTTCTATTGGTGGACCAGGACGTGTTATAGTTGTTACAGGTCGAAGTAAGCAAGTGGCCTCTATAATGTGCATTGTCAAGCCCCACGAGCTAGTATTTCGAAGTGAAGAAGACTCATGGGAATTGTTTTCGAACAAAGCATTTAGCAATGGTGTAGATGAGCAACCAGAGTTGGTCACCCTCGGGAGGGGTATTGTCAATAAATGTGGGGGGTTGCCTCTTGCTCATACTGAAGGCCATCATAGAAAATAACATTGGGGATAATGGTGGAGGCAAATATGAGGCCATGCCCATACTGAAATTAAGCTACAAAGACCTGTCATCTGAAATGAAGCAATGCTTTGCATTCTGTGCAGTTTCTCGCAAATATTATGAGTTGGAGAAGGATAGGTTGATCCAACTATGGATGGCAAATGGCTTTATTCAAAAAGAGGAAAAATGGATTTAGTACAGAAAGGAGAATTTATTTTTTGAAGAGTTGGTTTGAAGGTCCTTCCTCCAAGATACGGAAGTGGTAGTCAAATCTGCTGTCTATCATGGTGACAAAAAATATAAGACAATTGTATGTAAAATGCATGACTTAATGCATGATCTAGCAAAAGATGTCACAGATGAATGTGCAAGTATACAAGGATTGTCTCAACAGAAAGCATTGTTAAAAGGTGTTTGTCACATGCAAATGTCAAAGGCTGAATTGGATAGAATCAATGGGTTATGCAAAGGTAGAACATACCTCCGCACTTTGTTAGCTCCTTCAGAATCATTCGAGGATCATTATTATTTTCCTAGCGGATCATACAAGGATGTTACGAAGTTGTTGCGGGTATTGGCATCACTAAGAGCATTGCATTGCTCCCCTTCTTCAATTGTCATTTGCAAGGCCATAAATGCAAAACATTTACAGTATCTCGACCTCTCTAGGTATGACATCATTAGTTTGCCAGATTCAATATGTATGTTGTATAACCTGCAAACACTGAGGCTCATAGATTGTCGGAAGTTGCACCAGTTACCAGAAAACATGGCAAGATTGAGAAAGCTTATCCATCTTTATCTTCTGGTTGTCGTAGACTCCAAAGTATGTCCCCAAATTTTGGTGTACTGAACAACCTTCACGTATTAACAACATTTGTTGTGGGTACTGGAGATGGCCTTGGGATAGATCAGCTCAAAGGTTTGCAGCACCTTAGCAATAGGTTGGAACTACTGAATTTGAGCAAGATAAAGAGTGGCGAGAATGCAAAAGAACCCAACCTCAGTCAGAAGCAAAATCTAAGTGACTTGCTCTTCTCTTGGGACCAAAAAATAGGTGATGGGCCTAGAGATATGATCTGCAATGTGGAAGAAGTGCTTCAATGTTTAAACCCTCATAGTAATATCCAGAAGTTGAAGATACGTGGTTATCGTGGTCTAGAAATGCCACAATGGATTAGAAAGCCTTAGATGTTTTACTGCTTGAGAGAACTCAAAATGTCTAACTGCCCAAGATTCAAGAGTATACCTGTAGTATGGCTCTTAGAATCTCTAGAGATTGTGTCCTTACAGAAGATGGATAATGTGACTACATTATGTAATAATCTTGATGTGGATGGAGGACCCATTACCCCTCCAAAATTCTTCCCTAGGTTGAAGAGGATGGAGTTGATTTCGTTACCAAGCCTGGAGATGTGGGCAAAAAATAGTGTGGGAAAGCCTAGTGATAAACCGGTAACATTCCCGGTGCTTGAAGAGCTAAGAGATCAAAAATTGCCCCAAGCTTGCAAGCATTCCAGTGATCCCCGTTGTCAGCAACTTAGGGCATGTACAATGGTTCTATCTTAGCAATGCCACGTAGGATAAATGATGAGGTGGAAGAGAGAGAAATCATAAGAGAAGGCTTGTCTTCTCTTAATTAAGAAAAGACAAGAGATGATCTCTTAGCACAATATGTCTCACCACGTTTTTAGGAATAACTAATTATTGAAGATAAGACTAAAAGATGACCCATTGTAGATATGTTTTTTTGTCATCTCTAAATTACATGCAAGATTTAAGATAAGACTACCTTATCGACCATTGTACATGCCCTTAAGAATAGTTGGCGTTCACAATACTGGAGTCAGTTTAGTTTTTACGAGCATCTGTGTGGGCTCTTGGCCATTTCTCGCCGGCTTAACTCTTGGGTGTCCGGAAGACATAACCATGTTGCCCCTAGATCCCCAGCAAAGCCAAAGTGAAAGACCTCTTGAAAAATCTGAACTATTTGGATCTGGAAGCCCCAACAGCTTGGTCAGAAGCTCCGGATTGTCCAGTTCACACCTTAAGATTTGGAAATACTTTCACTTCGTGGAAGAGCTTGTGATTAGTGGATGCAGCGATCTTGTCTGCTGGCCAACAGAGGAGCTCCGGTGCTTGGATCGCCTCTGTTTTCTGTGTATCGAAAATTTTGACAACCTGGAGGGGAGCACTTCATCGTCTGAGGAGGAAACCCTTCCGCAGTCCTTAGAGGCATTGGTAATTTTGGACTGCTGCAATGTGGTGGCACTGCCTTCGAACCTTGAAAATCTGGCAAAGCCGAGGAGGCTCGGTGTGTCAAGCTGGGTGTACCGAGCGGGCTTTTCGGCCCGCTCATGGTCCGTTCGGTCTTGGCCCGCTCGGTCCTGGCTCGCTACAGAAACTGGACGGTCCGGTCTGTGAAATTCAGCCCGAAAAAAGGTTGGTCCGGTCCGGTCTTTAACCGGTCCGACCGAGCGGACCGAGAAAACACAGCGACAGCCGCCGCCGTTCGTCATCTTTGCGGCCACCGACAGCCCTCGAGTGAACCACCGTGTCTCCAAGATTGCCCTCTCCTTCCATTCTCACCTCCCCGTGTCGTCCTAGCATCTTGCCGCCGCTCGCCGTCGCTGTCGTGTGTGCACCGCAGCCGCTTTGGAATTCTCGACCATGGCATCAACCCCAACCTTTGCACGGTTGAATCAATTTCGGCCATGGGAGCGGTATTTGTTGCCATAGCAGCACTTTTCGCGGTAGAGACCAAGTGCGACGGGAGCCGCTTCAGCACAGCACGCACGCACGCACACAATCCACCAATCTGATCGTGGGATAAAGTCTGCCGTGATTTTTGGATCGTGGGAGAAATGATCGGCCGTGACTTTCGCGTCCAACAGTTTAGGAAGGCGCTAAATTGAGTAGCGACGGCTTCCTATAATCACGCATGATCGATCCCACGCTGCCGTTCCTTTTATTGAGTCGAACAGAAAATAGGAAGTACGAGAGAAAATGGGTTTGATCCAAAAATCATGGTGTCATTTGACGACCTTCTTCACGTCAGATTTGATCCACTAATCAGGGAAGGCCGGCACAGAGAAATCGTGGGCACATGCACGACCTACATTACTTGCATGCAACAGAAAAAACAGCCAAGGAATATATCGTGTGCAGGTTCATGGCTATATCGAAAGTCAACCAAACAACAGCCGCGCCGCCCAGCGCACTTCCACTGCACGTCGCCCACCACCTCGCCGCAGTACCGCGCACGTCGCCCACCTTGCCGCTGCACCCATGGACGTGGCCGCCGGTGGTTGTTGGCCGGTCCGCTCGGTCCGGCCCGGGCTTCGACGCCTCCGGTCCGGTCCATAAAAACAGGACCGCCAGGTTGGTCGGTCAAGTCCGGTCCGGGCCGCCGGCGGCCGGTCCAAAGGCTGGCTCGGTCAGAGACCGGACCGGCCCGGACCGTGTCCACCTGTATCGATGTGATTGGCTGCGGTGGCCTGAAAGCTCTGCTTGACGCTGACGGGAAGTGTGAGGCATTGTTCGGTTAATCCCTACCACAAGGGGATTGAAGAAGATTGGAGGGGTTTGATGTGGATTTTGACTTGCTGGGGATTTAATCCCTCACAATCTGCTCCAAACCCCTTGAAACCCTGTGAAACCGAACAAGGCCTGAGGGAATTGACGATTTGGCCTATTCGGTTATGGAGGAATTCCGTCATGGTCTCCTGGAGAGGTTGCCAACCCTCGAATGGTTATGGATAGATGGTTGTCCGGAGTTGGAAGGCAATGCAGAGAAGGTGGGGAGTATTTCCACTTGGTCTCTGCTGTCCCACGTTTGTGGATATCATGAGCTCAATTTATTGGTGACCGCGTCATGGAAATCCAAGATGCAAAGCAAATTGGCATACGCATGAGTCATGAGTGCCCTGGTAAATAATCAATCTCCCTTGTCTAATGTTTGTCACATCGAATTCGGTGTTAAAATGAGATGCTAAAGCGATGATTCAACGTACCTGAAACCCTCCACAGCATGGAGGCAATGATCGGTCCGCCCCCGTCTCGCCGCAGTGCGCGACGCGACCTGGGGGCCAACTGCCGTCCTCCTTGCCAGGGCGCAGATGGAAAGAGAGGAAGGTTCCGCTGCGCGCCCCACGGCCTGACGGAATCGCCATCCTACTCGGCAGATGACCCATGGGCAGAGGAAGCCAGATTTGGCTGCGCTGACGGAGACGAGAGGATGTGCGCCGTGGGCAGCAGAGGCCCATTGGACAAACCAGCAGCAGTGGCGTCGGATCCAGGCCCGGCCCACTGGGATGTGATTAGCGCGCCCAATGGTCATTAATTCTCTCTTTGCGGAGGCCAGAAGTAGTTCGTTGCTTTAATCTGTACAGCAGAAGGTGTATCTCAAAAAAAAAAAAAGAGTGACTCCAATATACTCCTACCACATGTGCTTTGATTGTGCTGCTTAGCTTGATCAGTATTCCTGGAAAGTAGCTCCTTCCATTTTCCACCACTGACCCAATTTCCCTGCCAATATCAATGTATTGTTAGGAATTGCTTGTCTTATGTTTCTTCAAACAATTGTCTGGATTAAAAATTAATTTTCATAAGAGCGAGTTGTTCTGTTTTGGAAAGGCCAAAGACGAGGAGCACACTTATAGACAATTGTTCGGATGTGAATTAGGTGCGTTACCATTTAATTACTTGGGCATACCGATACGTCACCGTAAGTTATCCAATAAAGAATGGAAGTGTATTAAAGAACAAATTGAAAAAAAAACTTAGCTGCTGGAAGGGCAAGCTTATGTCATATGGAGGTCGGGTAGTCCTAATTAAATCAGTACTGACTAGTATGCCAATGTTTCTACTTTCGTTCTTCGAAATTCCGAAAGGAGTTCGGAAGTGACTTGATTTCTTTCGATCTCGTTTCTTTTGGCATTCAGACGAGGCCAAGAGGAAATACCGTAATGCGCGATGGGATATCCTTTGCCGACCTAAAGACCAAGGGGGTCTCGGTATTGAGAACCTAGAAATTAAGAATAAATGCCTTATGAGCAAATGGCTTTACAGGCTAGAGACAGAGTCGGAGGGTATGTGGTCACAAATCCTGCGCAATAAGTATTTACAATCCAAAACATTAGCCCAAGTTACCATGAGACCGACTGGCTCGCCATTCTGGAAGGAACTTATGAGAACGAAGGACTTGTTCTTTCGCAGGATCAAATTCTTGGTTGGCAATGGGATGTCAACAAGATTTTGGGAGGATACGTGGTTAGGAGAGATGCCTCTGGCCGTCCAATATCCCATTCTTTATAATATTGTGCAACGTAAGGAGGATTACGTAGGCACAGTCCTTCAAACTATTCCCCTGAACATCCAGTTCCGACGTGCCTTAGTTGGTGAGAGATGGAATGCCTGGATGCATTTGGTTCGAAGACTGATAGAAGTTCAAATCTCCGACCAGGCGGATTCGATACAATGGAAATTAGCTAAGAATGGGATTTTGATAGTGAAATCTTTCTATTTGGATTTGATTAATTCTGGCCCAATCTCAAGGTCGCTGCACATCTGGAGGGTTAAGGTTCCTTTGCGGATTAAAATCTTTATGTGGTTTGTTCACAAACAAGTGATACTCACAAAGGACAACTTAATTAAAAGGCGATGGGTAGAAAGTTCGCGGTGCTGTTTTTGTGATCATGATGAAACAATACAACACCTATTTCTCGAATGCGCACTTGCCAAACTACTTTGGAGAATGATTCATATAGCTTTGAACATTAATCCTCCAGTCGATATTGCGTCGTTGTTTGGGGCGTGGTTAGCTGGGGCAAAACCGATTATTGTGGCTCGTATTCGGATTGGAATATGTGCGCTATTATGGGCTATATGGAACTGCAAAAATGATATGATTTTTAACAGACAACACACTTTAACTTTCTTACGGGTCATCTTCAGAGCTACAACTTGGATCCATACGTGGTCCTTACTCACTCCTATGGACTCCAGGGAGCCTTTGGTTACTGGGTGCAACCAATGGGAGATGGTAGCTCGGCTTATATTCAACCGGTTCGGATGGTGCTCTCATAACAGGATAGGAGTCTAGGAAGCTTATCCTCCATATTATCGTATCGGTTGCTTGTGTCAGCATGTAATTTTCTTTTTTAACTTTATTCTGCTCCGTTTGCGAGCTGTAAGACCTTTATGACGTTACTTTGTGGATTTTTAATAAAATAGTTGCATGTATCTTCATGATGCAGAGGCCGGGGGGCATATGCCTCCATTTCCAAAAAAAAAGGAATTGCTTGTCTGCTTCTGTTCCAATCTATATTTTGTGTTTATATAATCCGCCTGTGCTGTAACAACAAGTCTTCTTTCCAGGTATGTACACTTGACAAAGCAAATAATTTTTCTTCCGCGGAGATTGTTCCAATTGATACAACTTTTCAACCTGACAAAATGAAGGAAGGCAGGCAGGGAGACACACTGATTACATTTTCTTTTGAACCGGGCGTACCACTTTCCACTTGCATTAAACGGAAATACAATAGTTCCAAACAACCAGGGGGAAGGGAAAGAGGGATAGGGAGTTCAACGCACTGACAGGAAACCCACCGTGCCCGCCCGCCATCGAAACGAGCACTATAGGGCGAAAACCTGATAGCACTACACAATCTAAGTAACATATAGATCCCAAACACAAGCTAACAGGATAACTAAATTGTCTATGAGAGCCAAAACGGCTTAAGCAGGATAGTCGTGACGTAGCGCAGCCGAGCCCATCACCAAGGCAGCACCTCTCCAGCATCATTCACCGTGCGCCTGGCATTCTCGCACATCGCCATCAGCCTGGTCGTGCTTGATCGAATCATCTCGGCACCTTGGCGTAGCTTCTCCGCTTCTTCCTTGTTCTGAAGGCCTACCCAATACAAGAGAAAAGAACATGCGGAGAACACAATCTCAAAAGGAGATTTAATCAACTTTTTCTCAAAGGTAGCTCTATTGCGTGCCAACCATATAGCCCAGGTTATAGCAGCCAAGCCTACTGTGAAAAATTTGGATCCATTAGGCACAAACATATTGCACCACACATAATATTGTCAAGTATTGTTGGGACATAGCTCAGTCCCCGAGACCACCCCAATTAATCTCCAGGCGACTCGCGCCACAGGGCAAGAGAAAAACAAATGAGTAGCTGTTTCCAGCTTTCCACAAAAGGAACACACAGGGTTCCCTGGCCATTTTTTCTTTTTCATCACAGATCTGGTGAGCACTTCATCTTGGTCCATTTGCGTTTCCTGTAATGAACGCGGCCACACCATGAACTTGGCATAAGCTGGCCTCCCAAACATAGCATGATACGGGCTCATTTAACAACTGCTCAAGAGTGGGGCCTGACCCGCCGGACCGAGGAGGTGGTCTCCCCTTACGTCGTTGATTGTTGCCTTGAGTATTGGTGTTAGCCACAAACTCCAAGCTACCATCAACCTTACGTTTATTATTGCCTCCTTGATTCGTTGGGTTATGCTGTGGACCCTTGGTGTTGCCGTTCTTCTTTCCCTTCCCTACAATTTCATCATTAGACTCGGGATCCTTGATACTATCAGAGTTGGCGTATTTGACTTGAGCCACCATTGGCTGGCCCATGTCATTACAATCGCGCTTGAGCCGCCTCAGCTTCTGTTTCAGAGGCGTAAAACGGCAATTTTTCTTCAACATTAAGACTGCAGAGCCGGCATCCATCTTATCAGACGAATGTATTACGGCCTTGACCCGGCGCACCCAATGGGTCATGGATTCACCCTCCTCTTGCTTACAGTTAGTCAAGTCCACAATTGACATGGGCTGCTGATAACCCACAAGTGTAGGGGATCGCAGCAGCTTTCGAGGGTAAAGTATTCAACCCAAATTTATTGATTCGACACAAGAGGAGCCAAAGAATATTCTTGAGTATTAGCAGTTGAGTTGTCAATTCAACCACACCTGGATAACTTAGTATCTGCAGCAAGGTATTTAGTAGCAAAGGTGGTATGATAATAATGGTAACAGTAGCAAAAGTAGAGATAAATGTTTTGGGGTTTTTGTAGTAGTTGTAACAGTAGCAACGGAAAAGTAAATAAGCGAAGAACAATATATGAAAAGCTCGTAGGCGATGGATCGATGATGGATAATTATGCCGGATACGATTCCTCATGTAATAGCTATAACACAGGCTGACACAGAACTAGCTCCAGTTCATCAATGCAATGTAGGCATGTATTCCGTAAATAGTCATACGTGCTTATGGAAAAGAACTTGCATGACATTTTTTGTCCTACCCTCCCGTGGCAGCGGGGTCCTAGCGGAAACTAAGGGATATTAAGGCCTCCTTTTAATAGAGTATCGGAACAAATCATTAGCACATAGTGAATACATGAACTTCTCAAATTACGGTTATCACCAAGAAGTATCCCGATTATTGTCACTTCGGGGTTGTCGGATCATAACACATAATAGGTGACTATCGACTTGCAAGATAAGACCAAGAACACACATATATTCATGAAAACATAATAGGTTCAGATCTGAAATCATGGCACTCGGGCCCTAATGACAAGCATTAAGCATAGCAAAGTCATAGCAACATCAATCTCAGAACATAGTGGATACTATGGATCAAACCCTAACAAAACTAACTTGATTACATGATAAATCTCATCCAACCCATCACCGTCCAGCAAGCCTACGATGGAATTACTCACGCACGGCGGTGAGCATCATGAAATTGGTGATGGAGGATGGTTGATGATGATGACAGCGACGAATCCCCCTCTCCGGAGCCCCGAACGGACTCCAGATCAGCCCTCTCGAGAGAGATTAGGGCTTGGCGGCGGCTCCGTGTCGTAAAACGCGATGAAACTTTCTCTCTGATTTTTTTCTCTGCGAGACGGAATATATGGAGTTGGAGTTGAGGTCGGTGGAGGTCCACGGGGCCCACGAGATAGGGGGGCGCCCCCTGTCTCGTGGACAGGCCCTGGGCCCCCTGGTGTATTTCTTTCGCCCAGAAATTCTTATTAATTCCAAAAAGTGCCTCCGTGGATTTTCAGGACATTCCGAGAACTTTTTTTTCTACACATAAAACAACATCATGGAAGTTCTGCTGAAAACAGCGTCAGTCCGGGTTAGTTTCATTCAAATCATGCAAGTTAGAATCCAAAACAAGGGCAAAGTGTTTGGAAAAGTAGATACGTTGGAGACGTATCAGCTGCTTGCATGTATCTTTGAAGTTCTGAATAAACCGGGCCTTTAACTCTACCCATGAGCCGATGGAATTAGGTGGCAGCCCCTTCAACCAAGTGTGGGTCGTTCCATCCAGCATCATGGTAAAGTACTTGGCCATCACAGCGTCACTGACCTCTAGTAGCTCCATAGCCATCTCATAGCTTTTAATCCATGCCCAAGGCTGTAAGTCGGCCGTGTAATTAGGCACCTTCCGAGGCCCCTTGAAATCCTTGGGCAAACATTCATTACGCAGAGCCGTCACCAAACAAGGGACACCTCCACTTAATCCTTGGGTCGAGTGAATCCTGTCTCGACTATAAGAATATCCCTCATGCTGCACCAAAGCCGTCTGAAGAAGTTCTCTAACCCTTCGTGTTTCAACCGTCGTCGGTGAGTCGCCATCCGCCGGCAGAGCCGCCAGTCGTGCCGCCGCCGCGATCATGTTCTCCAAAGGGTTAGAAAAATGACCCGATGGTGTCGGCACATAATGAGGCAGAGCAGTATTCAGACGTGGAGGCTCCATCACTCGTGGCTGAACCGGCGTGCCAGCCCCGGGCGTTGCAACCTGGTTTACCTCCGGCGGGTTACTGGGGCCCGCTCCGGGTGTGCGAAAAAGGTTTATAGGATCATAAACCAGAGGCAGACGAGATTGAGTCTTCTGGTACCTTCTCCTCATGACCTCATTCGATGTGTTCTGGTCCATCGTAAGCTGGAAAGCCTGCGACTGAATCCGCTGAGCTTGAGCGTCCAGAGCCGCCCGCTCTGCGGTCATCCTGACGTCTTCCGCCGCCATGTCTTCCTTAGCTTGCACTATATCCTACTTTAACTGCGCCACTTCTGCGTCATGTTGAGCTTGATCTGCCGGGTTGACCACGGTGGTTAATAGAGCTGTCATCTTATCCATGAGATCCATCAAAAAAGCATTATTATGGATAAAACATTATAAATAACAATAAGAAAACATGATGCAAAATGGACGTATCAGCGCGCTGGTTCGCCTTCGAGCACGAGGTGGCGAGGCGACGCGGCGTCCGCGAAGTCGACCACACCGTGCCACCGCCGCCGCTCGTCGTCCGCGAGGAGGACCAGGCGGCGGAGGCTGCCTACCAGGATGCCCTTGCGTCGGTCTACCGGGAGAGCAAGGAGGACGAGCGGCGCAGGGCGGCACCGGCCGAGGAAGAGGAGGCGGCGTACGAGGCGGCCATGGCGCAGGCCATGGCCTCTCCGCGGCGGGCGACTGCGTCCTGCCGCCGGTGACCCCGCCGTCTGTGAAAGTGGAGCCGAAGTCGTCCCGCATCGAGCGCTACTCCTGGACGGGAGTAGTGCGCGAGTGGGTCAGCGCGCCGCCGGTCTGGCTGGGGGCGACGCCGGCGCAGGAGGCGGCGTACCTCGAGCACTGGCGCCAGATACGGGTGGCCGAGGAGCGCCGCGACGGCGAGTACCTCGAGATGTTCGAGCGCGACGCCAAGGTCGAGCAGCGCGAGGCCTGTGGCGGCATTGCCCGCGCCCGTCATGAACGCGCTCCGGGGCACTGCCCGCGCCCGACGCGAACGCGCTTTGGAACACAACGTTCCCCTAGGCCGGCCCGGCGCCGACGCTCATCAACCTTGCGAACCCCGAGGACGACGACAACAGTGCCTAGGGCGGCGCGCCGACGCGTAGTTTAGTTTGTTTTTATTTTTTTTAAATGTCAATGTGGACGCGTGGACTTCCGCCGGCCTTCGTGGCCGGCTTTAATGTTTTTTATGTTAAATATGCATGCATTTTTTTTCTAGGGCCGTCAAAATATTGTCGTCCGTTTGGGTCGGCTCGTTGGAGTTGCTCTAATCGGTCAGTATCCGCGGAGGGGCGTTTGCCGGGCCGGATTTGCCCATCACGACTGTAAATTCTGTTAGTCTGTAAAAAGCTTCCGTGGATGTAAGATTGTATTCTACTGATTCATCCATAGGGTGCTTGTCTGGCTCTTGGTTCGACCGACGCCAGTACTAGTCATGTGCTCTTGTGCAGTGGAGTCCAAGCTCGGACAGCTCATTTGACGCCTGTTTCGAGCCAAGCGCGCGGTTGCCCGTGACAGACACACATGCCACTGTCACTGCCAGTCCCTCGCCCCCAGACAAGAAAGCTAGAGGACACCACAGCACGCCATGGCGGATTGGCCATTGTCCCTTGCCGTACTCACTACTTTATATCATACTCCCCACGATTGGATCCAGGCATCCAGCCAGTGTCACCCAGTGAGCAGAGCAGCTAGCTAGGTCCCGGCGAGGACAATGGAGCCAGCGGCGGCGGCGACGACGCTCTGGAGAGCGCGAGCGCTACCCATCCTGCTGGCCATGCTGGCGGCGGCCGTGGCCGCGAGCGCGCGCGGGGGCGCGGAGAGGGCGCCCACGCTGGTGTTCATCCTGGCGGGGCAGTCCAACATGGGCGGCCGGGGCGGCGCCACGTCGGGGAACCGCTGGGACGGGGTGGTGCCGCCGGAGTGCGCGCCGTCCCCGCGCACGCTGCGCCTCTCCCCGTCGCTCCGCTGGGAGGAGGCCCGCGAGCCGCTGCACGCCGGCGTGGACGCCGGCAACGTGGTGGGCGTGGGCCCCGGGATGCCGTTCGCGCACGCGCTGCTCCGGTCCCCCGCCTGCCCGCGCGGCGCCGTCGTGGGGCTCGTCCCCTGCGCGCAGGGCGGCACCCCCATCGCCAACTGGTCCCGCGGCTCCGAGATGTACGAGCGCATGGTGGCCCGCGCCCGCGTCGCCGGCGCCGGGACGGGGAGGGTCGCCGCGCTGCTGTGGTTCCAGGGCGAGGCCGACACCCTGCGGCGCGAGGACGCGCTGGCCTACGCCGGCAGGATGGAGGCGTTTGTCCGGGACGTCCGCCGCGACCTCGCCCTGCCCAACCTCCTCGTCATCCAGGTATGTCATTGTCCGTCTGTCTGTCGCCACAGTAGCTACATCCATGGATGATGGATCCCCTGCTTCGACTCCATTGATCTTCTCATTGTGATCTGTTGGAACAGGTTGGGATCGCGACGGCGCAGTGGCAGGGGAATCAGCAGGGCAAGTGGCTGGATCTGGTGCGGAAGCAGCAGAGGGCGGTGCGCGTGCCGAACCTCAAGTACGTGGACGCCATGGGGCTCCCCATTGCCAACGACATCACCCACCTCACCACCCAGGCGCAGGTCCGGCTCGGCAAGATGCTCGCCGCCGCATACATATCCACGCTCTGATAGTTAATCCAGTGCGTAACAGTCAGTGTGTGTGTGCATTCCAGTGAGCACTTCCAATCAGGCAGGCAGGGATTACTGAGATTATCATTCAATCCATTGAATAGTAAATTTGGTTATGATTAGTTGCGGACAACAGATGAATAAATCTGCTCTAGTCTGCAGTAGTAGTAGGATACTTGATGTGAGGCTACCAAAGGTGGGGCAGACACGAGCTCATATTATTGCTGCCACTAATTGCTATGGGGATTGTAGGAATTGGAACAATCTCATCATCAGCACAGCGTTGCCGTCTTGCTTAAGAGAAATTATTCGCTCCGCTAAGTTTATCTGCTTTAATAGAAGAATTGTTGTAACAGCAGGTACCGACTATCTACACACACAAATTGCTATGTTGTACACGTAGGTTGCGAACAGAAACAGTTCATAAAGAACTATGTGGAGAAAAAAATAAATTCTTTGCACTGACTCATGATTTCTTGCAAAAAAAAGAAGCCTCGTGTTTGTAACTGGCAAACGCATTGCCATTAGCAGGGAAATTGGGTATGTGGTAAAACATGGCAGGACCTACGAAACAACTACTTCCCATTAATAGCTATCAAGACAAGCCACACTATTAACTTACGTTGCTAGAAATATAGTATTGGAGTAAGAGCATCTACAGCCGAACTCGGCAAATCCGGCCCCTCAAACGCCCGTGGACACGTTCACGAGCATCCCTCATATTTGCCATTGTACATATGCGTATCTCATATACGGCGGCGTCTTATATCCATAATACCTATGCATACGTTGATCTATCATACATGATCAAACAACGGCAACAAAATTGAACTGCAAAGGAACACAAGATCAGCTGCAAACGGATAAACACACTTCATCACATCCAAAAGATCATAGTTCATCCATGGACACGTTCATAAACTTCTACAACTAAAACGATATAAACATTGAGGAGGTAGGGGGGGGGGGATCGCCACTTCCTCGTCGGGCCTTTGCCCTTCCGGTCGCCGACGCAGCTGTAGGCGTCCGCGGCTGGTGGAGAGTCTTGGTTGTTGGACGACAAGGCGCAGCTGTCGCCGCCGCCGGAGTCGGAGAGGACGATGGGCCCCTACATCCGACGGACAACCCTGTTCTGCTCCTGCTTCAGCCTTGCCACCCGAGCCTTCTCCGCCGCCGCCTCCTTCGCCTCGCGCTCCGACTGCTCAATGGCTAGCCGAAGCGCCTTGGCGTTCTTCCGTCGGAGGCCGCAAGCGTCCATCTCCGTCGCCGTGAGGGAGTGGCAGTACACTAAGGCGAGGATCTGGTGCGGAAGCAGCAGGCGGCGGTGCGGGTGCCCAACCTCAAGTACGTGGACGCCATGGGTCTCCCCCTTGCCAACGACATCACCCACCTCACCACCCAGGCCCAGGTCCGGCTCGGCAAGATGCTCGCCGACGCGTACATCGCCACGCTGTGATGATTAATCCAGTGCATTATCAGTCAGTGTGTGTGTGCGCATTCCAGTGAGCACTTCCAATCAGGTAGGCAGGGATTACTGACATTTTACCATTGATTCCACGGAACAGTTAATTTGGTGATGATTAGTTGTGGACAACGGATCAATAAATCTGCTCTAGTCTGTAGCAGTAGGACTCCATGCCGGGCTCCCAAAGGGCACTAATTGCTATGTGGATTGTAGGAATTGGAACAAAATGCATGAACAGAAATTCTTCGCTTCGTTAAGTTTATCTGCCAGAAAACAAGAATTGTTGTTACAGCACAGACCGATTATCTACACACAAAATGCAATGATGTACGCATAGATTGGAATTGGAAGCAGTTCCACTAGTAGAAAACAGGGCATTTGTCCCGGTTCGTAAGGGCCTTTAGTCCCGGTTACTAATGCCTCCCCCTTTAGTCCCGGTTCTTACATGAACCGGGACAGATGAACATCTACGTGGCCGCTGCTCGCAGCCCAGGCAGGGGGACCTTTGGTCCCGGTTGGTGACATAAACCGGGACCAAAAAGGCTTCCACGCGTCAGCATTTCAGTGGCTTGGGTTTTTGTTTTTTTTTAAAGGGGGAGGGGTTGGCGGTTTTGGGGGGGTTAATGTAGGTGTTTCATATATTGTGTTAGCTAGCTAATTAATAGAGAGAGAAGTGTCCTCTCTTATGTCCGTGCTAGGTCGACGCTACATACTATATACATAGAGAGACCCTCGACACGCTAGCTAGTAAGAAAATGAAGGAAACCATTAAGTACAGAAGTTCGACATGCATACCGAGAGAAGTGATCGATCGACCTCTCCTTCTTCGAGAGATTGGTCGAACAATAAGTTTTCGTATTATCTATCCGACGCTACTGGCTACATACATATACAATATGTACGATCTTTTACAATCCCCTAGCATTTGAAATCAACTTCCACATGGTATTCTCCGGCTTTATTGATGACGTGGTCAAGAAAGAACCCCGCCAATTCCTCTTGAATTGCTTTCACGCGATCTTGTGATAGGAGTTCTTTCCGCATCTGCCACGTCTAATTTGAAGAAGGGGGTTAATACATATATATGAATGAAACTCAACAGAAATGATGGTGTAATAAAATGGAATTGTGAATATTATTGCTTACGCACTTCATATTCTCTTTTAGAGTAGCCCCGCTTATTTTTCAATGTCGCGTTGTAGATGAACTCGCACGCGTAGTATCCACAGTAATCATTCCCCTGTTCCTGCCACAAGCACTTTACGAGAAATAGAGGTCAATCAAACTAATAATGAAGCATTATAAATGGCATTGATGAAATTATAGCTATAGAATCAACGGGAGATGCGCGCAACTAGCTAGACAATAGTACTTACGTCCGGGTATGTATATCGCAGCTCCTTCGGCAGTCCCGGAGCTTCTGCGGTGAACTATTTCCAAACCCTGCAAGACAAAGAAAATAATTATTATTACTTGAGATATCAGGAAATGAACAAAAAGTTGCCGATATGGTGCGATAATGATCGATTGAACTTACTAGTTGAGCAATTTAGTCATGTCCGCATAGGTTACGGGATCTTTTCGTCTCGAGTATAAGACAGTTACTAGTCCCCGCTCAAGCTTAATCTCCTGAAGAACATAGTGGTAGCTGCGCACGCATGCATAACTCATCAATTACATTACTATAACCTCGCTCGAGTAATAAGGGAAACCGAATATGCACATGACAGTAACACTCACTTGAAGTTGTAAGGAAAGGGTATGGTATCTTTGTTTTGATTTTTGATCAACGATTGTAGCAAGTTGGCCTCAGCCTCTTCGGCGTGCTTTTTAACCTGAATTTCATCTATGATATTTGTGTTAATGAACCCAATATCATACATTTCTTGTTTTCTGCACTCAATGATCTTCAATCTGCATAATATAGCGAGGATAATTAATTATAAATACATGCAATGAAAGAGCTGAGCTATATATAGAGACTTAATGACAGAAATAGTACTTACGGACAGTAGCAAAAGAACGTTAATTTATCGAGGGCCTTTTGATTGAAGAACTCGAAGAACTCCTCAAATGGAACAGCCAACAGATCAGTTCCAACGAGGTCGTGCTCCTCTTTAATGTTTAGATACAAAGTATTCGTCCCCCCAGACCCTCTGCAGGTTTTCATGTACCAATTATGGAATCTTCGCATGATCGTTGTTAGAGATTTTTCATCTTTGACGAGAGGCTTCCCGTACTCGTATCTGTATATGTTCACCTCCATGAAATCAGGAAGTTGATCGTCAGGCAGGTAATCTGCAAGATTGCCATAACCGGCCACCGTCCCCGGAGCATTAGCGACGATGTCGCCGCTAGACACATTGAGCGGGGGGCACGATTGATTTGCTTGTTCGCCGAGCTGGGCAATTTTTTTCGCAGCTGCTCGTTCTTTTGACCTTTGATGTCTGACAGTACTTCCCGACCTCCCGCCTCTGGCTATACTACTAGACGCCGGAGCAGACGGAGCGGCTGTGGCGTCTGTCTTCTTTCGTGCTTGCTTACGAGGCGGAGGAGAAGGACTACGACGCCGGAGCAGCCAGGACGGCGGCGGGTCTCTTCCGCCCTTGCTGGCGAGGCGGAGAAGGAGGAGGCTGCTGGCTGCTCGGGCGCGCCGGCGCAGGCGGAGAAGGAGGCGGAGTGCCGCCACGCGCCGGAGAAGGAGGCCGACTGCCCTGATCGTCACTCGCCGGAGGAGGAGGCGGTGGAGGAGGCAGAGTGCCCTGACTTGCTGGAGGAGGAGGCGGTAGAGGAGGTGGAGTGCCCTGACTCGCCGAAGGAGGAGGAGGCGGAGGCGTCCAGTTCGGAAGGTTGATGAGCTCCTTCCGCCATAGGCATGGAGTCTTCAGAGCAGAACCCACCCTAGTCTCCCCTTCACCGGTAGGGTGGTCAAGCTGGAGGTCCTCAAATCCCTCCGTTATTTCATCCACCATCACCCTAGCATATCCTTCTGGAATCGGCCGGCAGTGATAAGTTGCGCCGAGTTCAGTAGGATAAATAGAGCCAACAGCCGCCTTGACCTTCAAATTCATCCATTGCGTCATAATGTGGCAATTTTGAGACTCCGTGATAGCATCCACGGGATAGCTGGCAGGAGCCATCAAGACATGCTCCGGCTGAAGCAGCTCGGTGGAAGCCACGCTGCTTCTCCGCTGAGATGGCGGGGTAGCTTCGGGGGAAGCTTCGGCAGGTCGTTTGCTGCGTTCTGCTTCTCGTTCCTCTAGCCCCATTACCCTTTCGTGCGGCGCCTGCAGTTGGCTCTGCTCCAGTTTCTTCCTCCTCTCCTGGGTTTTGTAACCCCCTGCGTCCGAAAAACCAACCTTCCATGGAATGGAGCCTGGCGTGCCTCGTGTCCGTCTAGGGTGCTCAGGATTCCCGAGGGCCATTGTGAGCTCGTCCTTCTCCCTGTCTGGAACGAACGCCCCTTGTTGCGCTGCATCGATATAGTGCCGAAGCTTGGTGACTGGTATTTTCAGTTGCTCGTCCGTCCAACGGCACTTCCTTGATACAGGGTCCAAGGTTCCGCCAGCCCCGAAGAACCAAGTCCGGCAACGGTCTGGCCAGTTCATTGTCTCTGGTTCGATCCCTTTATCAAGCAAATCATTCTCAGCCTTGGACCACTTAGTCCGGGCTTTGAGGTAGCCACCTGACCCCGTGCGATGGTGAAACTTCTTCTTCGCAGCATTTTTCTTGTTTGTCTCCGACATCTTCTTACTCTTTTCCGATGTCTTATGGGCCACAAATGCGGGCCAGTGATCTTTGATCTTCTCATATTTGCCGATGAATTTTGGTGTCTCTTCTTTGTCGACAAACTTGTTCAGCTCTTTCCTCCACCTCCTGAATAGGCTTGCCATCTTCTTAAGAGCACAAGACTTGATTAATTGCTCTTTAACCGGCTTCTCCGGATCCTCCTCTGGCGGTAGGGTGAAATTTGCCTTCAGCTCAGTCCAAAGATGATCTTTCTGCATATCATTGACATAAGACACCTCAGGGTCTTCCTCCTTAGGCTTATACAATTGTTGGATGCTGATCGGGATCTTGTCCCTAACAAGAACCCTGCACTGATCAGAAAATGCGTTCTTTGTCTGGATGGGTTCAATCGGTTCGCCGTCGGGCGCGATTGCTGTGATCTCAAACCTTTCATCCGAGCTCAGCTTTTTCTTCGGGCCTCGTCGCCTTACCGAAGTTGTGCTCGATCCGGAGGGCTAGGAAAAGGAAGAAAGACGAGAGTTAATTAATATGTGTACATATACCAAAACAATGAATGCATCAATTAACTAGTCAGCACGGGCTTAACTAATATATATATACCTGGCCGGACTCGGTTCGGTCACTGGAGCAGTCAGCACGATCTCCTTCTTGTACCTCCATTGGGTCACCGGAGCCATCATGAACATAGCAGTCCTCTTCTTGTACTGGCATTAATGGGCCGGAGCCATCATGAACATAGCCCTCTTCTTCACCCAGTCCCTCCTGACCATCAGTGTCGTTGAGAAATGACGCAACGACATCACTTCCTTGTGCGATTATGTCCCCCAACATCGCTTCTGTTGCTTCGTCTCGGGAGTGCTCCATAGTTTCTTCAAATATTTACAACATGTCAATTATTATTCAAACATGGTACAGATGGATATATATATTAGTGGCAAACGTAGAACTAGCTAGCTAATCACAATAAGGAATCATGTTAGTGGCCTCGACGCTGCTTCTCTAGGGTTTGGGGTGGCCTAGACAACGCTTCAAGGGTTTGGGGTGGCCTCGACACAACGCTTCAAGGGTTTGGGGTGGCCTCGACGACAACGCTCTTTTAACTTGGTAAATTTGGGTGGCTTCGGGAGAGTTTGTCGGGTAGGGGCGCGGCGGGAGGGGGTAGGAGACCAACATCGTTTTTTCTCTAGGGTTTGGGTGTCCTCGAGAGTTTTGGTCGAGCGAGAGGGCCGAGGGGGGTGCTGCCGTGGTATAAGTTATCACGGTCGAGAGGGGGTATATATATCGACCGCCCCTCATGTCGAAGTTATCCGGGAGGGGGTTATATCGACACGACGCGACCAACATATACATGGGAAAATAATGTTATCGGGGAGGGGGTATATCAACCCCCCCCCCTCGTATTGAAGTTATCGGGAGGGCTATATCGACGACGACAGACCTTTTTCCTCTCATTCTTTTAGTATTGCTTGTTTTTTTTTAAATGTTCAAACAGAAAATTTCGAAAAAAAAGTAAAGGTTTTGCCTAATGCATTGTTCATATTTCATAAACATATATGCATACAAAAAAGCATACATACATACATATATACATACAAAAAAAGCATACATACATACATATATATATATATAGGGTGGGTCTATTATGATAACACCCTTAAGAGTCTTATTCTGCACACCACTTCTTATTCCGCACACCGAAGAAACTACTGTAGCCACCGCCACCTCGCGCTGCCCTGCCCCGGCCACCACCACGCGCCGCCCCGCCCCCGCCACCACCACACGCGCCCCGCCCCGGCCACCACCCGCGCCGCCCCGCCCCGGCCACCACCCGCGCCGCCCCGCCCCGGCCACCACCCGCGCCGCCCCACCACTTCCTCTACACCATGCGCTCCCTCTCCCTCCACCGGCAGCAGTCGTCGGGATCCCAGGGCACTGGATCCGGCCTCCCCCTCTCCCCCCAGCCTCCTTCCTCCCCCGGGTGCCGTCGCCCTCCACCCCCTCCCTCCTGACTGGCCTGGATCCAGGAGCGCCGCCCAGGTGCCCAGCGCTGCTGCCGGCGTGGATCCGGACATGCCGTCCCGCCGTGGCTTTCCCAACTTCAGGCTCCTCACCTCTCCATGGCCACATCGGCCCATCATGGTTGAGCCCCTGCGCCGGTTCCCGTGGAGGCCCGGCCGGATCTTCTCCACCGCGTCCCTCCCCTCGTCATCACCAGATCCCTGCGCATCTCCTTCCACCAGTGAGGGTTGTGGCGACGAGTAACCTCCTCGGCTCCTGCGCATCCGTCCTTGCGCTGCCCGGGATCCACGTCTACGGCGGCCGGATCCGCTTACCCCGCGGCACGGGTGCTCTTTGCTCCGCTGCTGAAGGTCGCTGCTGCTCGTGGAACAAGGCAGAGCTCTATCCACCTCTCCTCCAACTGTTGCAGTTAATTTGATTTTGGTGTTGAAGCTCACTGAATCTTGTTTGTTCGCTGTCGAAATGAAAAATGGACCAAATTTCCTGGCGCGGTGTCGTGCAGTTTCGTTGGGCGCGGCGTGCAGTTTCCTTGCGTGGATAGGTAATTCCTGAGGCTGCTGCGACCCATTTCTTCCCTAGTGCACTGCAGACGTTCATCAAATTCGTCTCGAGTTTGCAAAAATCGTGTCCCTGCAGCTCGTCGTCGGGGTTGTGCGGTTCATACTGCCCCAAGAAAATGATTTTGTGCAGTTTGCTTTATTTATTTAGGCAAAGTGTTAACTACAGTGTGCTAGGAGTTGAACATCTGTGTGTGGGCAGCATGCGGCGTTAACAATGCAGTGCTGAAAAGCACTAGTTGCCCATGAACAATTCTGGAAAGCTTTATTTGCTCTTTGTTTTTGCAGATTTTGGATTGTGCACTTCGCATCATGTGGTTTCAGTGTGCAGTCCGGTGGTGCATGACTTGCGGCTCTCTTTTTTCTTGAGTGAGGTTCTTCCAGCACGGTGGTGCAGTCAGGCGAACCCCCAGTTTGGTGCTGCCGAGGATTTTGGTTCGTATCGATTGGAAAAAGAGTGTTGAATATATTGCGGTTCATTATAAACAAAACCTGTAGTGTGGATGCAGGGAGCTTGCGGTGCGCTAGTGGTTTGCTTGTTGTACACCTCTTGTGAACAAAAACTATGCAGCTCAAAAAGTTCAACGATGCAGTATGCACTGCCCTGCTATGTAGTACAATTACATTTTTGGAGAATTGTTTTTGAAGTGCACTTAGTTTGTGTAAAAAAGAATATGTTTTATTATCCCTATGTATGAAGTGCAATTTGTTTCGTGTGCTTTAAAAATCACTCGACTACATCAACGCATGCAGTGCTTTTGATCCTCAGATGTGGTTCACTTTTGAGAGTGGTGTTGTACATTTGTGCCCAAAAAATGGAAGTGCTAAAAATTTAGCGCGACAACAAAAGATAGTAATGAGGTTCACTTTGATATATGTCGCGGTTCACTTGCCTCCTCACTGCGGTCCACTCTCGTTTAAAAAAAATTGAAAAGAAAAGACAACAAAAACTTGTCTAAAAAATTTACGTTCAACAAAAGAAATCATGAAGTTCACTTGACTGTCTGATGCAGTGCGGAATCAGTCAACTTGATTAGAAACTGCGGTGTGCTTGGCCGTCGGATGCAGCTCATGTGGTGTCCGACTAAAAAAAGAATATAGAAAATCAAGACAAAAGAAATCATGCATTTCGCTTGCCCGTCGGATGCAGTGCGCCTTTACATCTGAAGCAGTGCTCTTTTCCGTCAGATAGAGTTCACTTCGTCAATTTTAGTGTTGCAAAAAACAGAGTGTCCGCATTTCACTAATTTTAAAACTGCTCATAAACCATAAGAAATTAGAAAGAGTGTTCTAAATGAAAAAGTTGCGGCTCGTTGATATATTTCAAAGGCCGTATCATTTGAATCATTTCGACAAGCGGTTTGTAATTTTTTTACAAAAAACGACCGCTGACACTCGTCGTCCGCCGCACCATTTTTAAAATTAACTTAAAACCGTAAGGAATATCAAAAATATTTCAACATATGAAAGTTGCGCCTCGTTCGTAGCTTTCCAACGGCATATCACACGCCTCGTTTCGACAAACGGTTTAAAAACTGGAGCGAAAACAGTACCGAAAATTTTAAAAAACTTGAAAAACAGAGTTCCGCGATTTAGTAAATTTGAAACTGCTTTTAAACCGTAATGAATTAGAGAAAGATTTATATATGAAAAAGATGCGCCTCAATGATATCTATCCAACGGCGTATCATTTGCTTCATTCTGACAAGCGGTTTAGAAAAAAAACGCGAAAAAACGCACACTGCCAATCGTCATCCGCCGCACTATTTTCAAAACTGCTCTTAAACCGTGTGGAATTTCGAAAAGTGTTCAACATGTCGAAGTTGTGCCTAATCCATAGCTTTTCAATGGTATATTACACGCCTCATTCCGATAAACGGTTAAAAAATTAGAGCGAAAACAGTACCGAAAAAATAACGCGTGCAGTTTTTTCCGACGAGAAGTTCACTAGTCTCTATTGCAGTGGTCGTCGTCAAAATGATGCAGTGCGCTTCTGTTGAGCGTGCAGTGCCGAAGTGGTGTGCAGAATAGTTATTCTGCTAATATTAGCAGAATAGACCGTCTGTATATATGTATATATATATATATATATATATATATCTGTGTGTGTGTGTGTGTGTGTGTGTGTGTGTGTCTATATATAGTTTTGTGGCAGGTGGCAGGGCAGGGGCGCGGCGGCTCACTATGGGCGGCGTCGGCGACGGCGAGGTCGGGGCCGGCCTGAGGCAGAGGCGGTGGCGCACGGGGCAGGGGACGACATCGGGGCGACGATGACGTCGGGGCGACGCGGGGCGGCGACGGCGTCGGGGCGCGACGTGGGGCGGGGATGACGTCGGGGCAGGGGCGCGCGGGCTCGGGGACGACATCAGCGACGGCGACGGCGAGGCACGGGCGACGGCGACGGCAGGAGCGGCGGACGGCATCGGGGCAGCCTGGCGGCGATGAGCTCGCCGTCGTCGGGGGCTATATACCAAGAGCATTGGTCCCGGGCATTGGTCCCGGTTGCTGCCACGAACCGGGACCAAATGCCAGTTTTCGGCAGCCCAAAGGGCGGGAAGCCGCGGCCTTTGGTCCCGGTTGGTGGCACCAACAGGGACTAAAGGAGGTCATTGGTACCGGTTGGTGCCACGAACCGGGACCAATGCCCCCTTTAGTCCCGGTTGGTGCCACCAACCAGGACCAAAGGCCTTGCGCTACCCGCCGCCAAAACTTTAGTCCCACCTCGCTAGTTGAGAGGGGCTCGGAGTGGTTTATAAGCCCCACTGCAGCTACCCTCTCGAGCTCCTCTCAAATGCAGGCTTACGTGCCTAATCTCACAATGTGCTGCCTGTGGGCCTAATGGGCCTTCTGCGGGCCTGAATCCTGGTCCAGTTTGGGTTTCTAGTCGTATTCAGGCCGTGGTGGCCCAATAGGTGGCATTTAGGTATACTGTGGGTCTACCTGTACCCCGCCTCCTGACATATTGACCCAGTTGCATTTAAACAAAGGGACCTTAAAATCTACTCCGTAGTCAAGTTCTCATATGTCCACTATGTAACCATAATATGTGTCATTTCCCCTCTCGGTGGCTGCATCAAAGCGGACACCGCTGTTTTGGTTGGTGCTCTTTTGATCTTGGTCGATCGTGTAAAATGTATTCCCATTTATCTTGATCCTTTCCAAATCATTACAGTCGAAGATGGTCCCGTGGACAACAAGTACAGCTCATCACAAACAGTGTTGTCACCTCTGAGACGTGTTTCCAATCAACTGCTGAAAGTCCTGATGTGTTCACATGTAATCCAGTCGTCGCACTGCTCCGGGTGTTGGAGCGCAGACTGTTCTTGTGTTCATCAACATACGGGGTCACCAAGGTAGAGTTCTGTAGAACTGTGTAGTGTGCTTGAGACCAAGAATATCCGTCCCTGCATATTATTGAGTCCTTTCCAAGCGTGCCTTTTCCAGTCAGTCTCCCCTCATACCGCGATTTAGGGAGACCTATCTTCTTAAGGCCAGGAATGAAGTCAACACAAAACCCGATGACATCCTCTGTTTGATGGCCCATGGAGATGCTTCCTTCTGGCCTAGCGCGGTTACGGACATATTTCTTTAGGACTCCCATGAACCTCTCAAAGGGGAACATATTGTGTAGAAATACGGGCCCCAGAATGACAATCTTGTCGACTAGATGAACTAGGACGTGCGTCATGATATTGAAGAAGGATGGTGGGAACACCAGCTCGAAACTGATAAGACATTGCGCCACATCACTCCTTAGCGTTGGTACGATTTCTGGATCGATCACCTTCTAAGATATTGCATTGAGGAATGCACATAGCTTCACAATGGCTAATCAGACGTTTTCCGGTAGAAGCCCCCTCAATGCAACTGGAAGCAGTTGCGTCATAATCACGTGGCAGTCATGAGACTTTAGGTTCTGGAACTTTTTCTCTGGCATGTTTATTATTCCCTTTATATTCGACGAGAAGCCAGTCGGGACCTTCATACTGAGCAGGCATTCAAAGAAGATTTATTTCTCTTCTTTCGTAAGAGCATAGCTGGCAGGACCTTCATACTGCTTCGGAGGCATGCCGTCTTTTTCGTGCAAGCGTTGCAGGTCCTCCCGTGCCTTAGGTGTATCTTTTGTCTTCCCATACACGCCCAAGAAGCCTAGCAGGTTCACGCAAAGGTTCTTCGCCACGTGCATCACGTCGATCGAAGAGCGGACCTCTAGGTCTTTCCAGTAGGGTAGGTACCAAAATATAGATTTCTTCTTCCCCATGGGTGCGTGTTTCTCAGCATCATTCTGAACAGCTAGTCCGCCGGGACCCTGTCCAAAGATTACGTGTAAATCATTAACCATAGCAAGTACGTGATCACCGTTACGCATGGCGGGCTTCTTCCGGTGATCTGCCTCGCCTTTGAAGCGTTGATGGTCACGAACAGCAACGCCTTTAGGTCAAATTCCTCCTGTTTGTGCTCATCCCACGTACGTACACTGTTTCCACTCAACAGCTGTAAATGTTCTTCAACTAATGGCCTTAGGTACACATCAATGTCGTTGTCGGGTTGCTTAGGGCCTTGGATTAGAACTGACATCATAATGAACTTCCGCTTCATGCACATCCAAGGAGGAAGGTTATACATACATAGAGTCACGGGCCAGGTGCTGTGATTGCTGCTCTGCTCCCCGAAAGGATTAATGCCATCCGCGCTTAAAGCAAACCATACGTTCCTTGGGTCACTTGCAAACTCATCCCAGTACTTTCTCTTGATTTTTCTCCACTGCGAGCCGTCAGCGTGTGCTCTCAACTTCCCGTCTTTCTTACGGTCCTCACTGTGCCATCGCATCAACTTGGCATGTTCTCCGTTTCTGAACAGACGTTTCAACCGTGGTATTATAGGAGCATACCACATCACCTTCGCAGGAACCCTCTTCCTGGGGGGCTCGCTGTCAACATCACCAGGGTCATCTCGTCTGATCTTATACCGTAATGCACCGCATACCGGGCATGCGTTCAGATCCTTGTACGCACCGCGGTAGAGGATGCAGTCATTAGGGCATGCATGTATCTTCTGCACCTCCAATCCTAGAGGGCATACGACCTTCTTTGCTGCATATGTACTGTCGGGTAATTCGTTATCCTTTGGAAGCTTCTTCTTCAATATTTTTAGTAGCTTCTCAAATCCTTTGTCAGGCACAGCATTCTCTGCCTTCCACTGCAGCAATTCTAGTGCGGTACCGAGCTTCGTGTTGCCATCTTCGCAATTGGGGTACAACCCTTTTTTGTGATCTTCTAACATGCGATCGAACTTCAGCTTCTCCTTTTGACTTTCGCATTGCGTCCTTGCATCGACAATGACCCGGCGGAGATCATCATCATCGGGCACATCGTCTGGTTCCTCTTGATCTTCAGCAGCTTTGCCCGTTGCAGCATCATCATGCACATCGTCTGGTTCCTCTTGATGTTCAGTAGCATCATCGTATTCAGGGGGCACATAGTTGTCATCGTACTCTTCTTCTTCGCCGTCTTCCATCATAACCCCTATTTCTCCGTTCCTCGATAGTGTGGCATGAAACCCTTGTAAAGCAGGTGGGTGTGAAGGATTTTCCGGTCAGAGTAAGACTTCGTATTCCCACATATAGGGCATGGACAATACATAAAACCATTCTGCTTGTTTGCCTCAGCCGCTTCGAGAAAATCATGCACGCCCTTAATGTACTCGGAGGTTTGTCTGTCACCGTACATCCATTTCCAGTTCATCTGCGTGCATTATATATAATTAAGTGTGTCAAAAACTATTACATAACATCATGAATAGATAATTAAGTGACCAAATTAATAGAAGTTCATCATCACATTAAAACCAAAGTACATACATAGTAAAAGTAAGAAAATAATACAAGTATCTATCTAAACATACAAGTAAGAATATTTTTCCTTTCAGAAAGAAGATAAGAACAAGAGGCTCACCACGGTGGTGCCGGCGATGAGATCGGCGCGGGCGATCGACGACGGTGAAGACGGAGACGGGACGTGACAGACCGCTAAACCTAGACAAATATTGAGGAAAATGGAGTTTGGAGGTCGAGCTTGGAGAGGAGAAAGTTAAGTAGTGTGGCACGGGCATTCCATCGAACACCTCGTGTGCATAGGAGGTGAGCTAGAGCACCACAAAGCTCTCCAATGGCCGGGCAGAAAAACAGAGCAGTGAAGTGCTCTGCTCGCGGGTGAGGGGTATATATAGGCAATTCATTGGTCCCGGTTCGTGGCATGAACCGGGACTAAAGGACAGCCTTTGGTCCCGGTTCAAGCCACCTACCGGGACCAATGGTGGTGGGCCAGGAGCGAGGCCCATTGGTCCCGGTTCGTCCCACCAACCGGGACCAAAAGGTCCAGACAAACCGGGACCAATGGCCCACGTGGGCCGGCCGGCCCCCGGGGCTCACGAACCGGGTCCAATGCCCCCATGGGTCCCGGTTCTGGATTGAACCGGGACTAATGGGCTGACCCGGCCTGGACCATTGCCCCCTTTTCTACTAGTGTTCATAAGAATCTCCGTGGAGAAAGGTAAAATTAAATTCTTCAAAACAAAAAAAACCTCATGTCTGTTTCTCGCAAGCACATTTTTCTATACACAGTCCCTTAGAGCCCGATTCATTAAGAAAAGGTAAAATAGGGTTACCCGGTTAATTAGAGAAAACATGGGCGAAAACCGATACAATCGCCCACAAGAAAGGGCACCTCAGCCGGCCGGCGGTGACGGTGGACAGCACCCACCGCCCTCCTCTGCCGCGCATTTCGACAACATGACGCACAGCGGAAGGGCATCGTAGAGTGGAGGACGAAGTGGAGGCAAAGAGACAGGCCGGAGCTAGCCCATTGGGATGGGGCGGGGAGAGGAGAGGGAGGACAAGGAAGGGCCATGGCAAGGAGAGGAAGGCGGCCGGGGACGGTTAAGACTAAGAGGAGTCGGCCTCGACGACAGTGCCAGGGTTTGGAGTGGAGAAGGAAGGGGGTGATTTGTAAAGATTTGGTTATAAAAGGTCGTGTTAGAGCATCTACAACCAGACTTGGCAAATCCGGCCCTCAAACGCCCGCGGACGCACTCCTCGGAAAATGCAATCCACATTCGGACACCTCAACAACCATATCTCAAAGCCATACAAACTCATGCAAATACGTCGACGCACACGCATTGTCCGACTACTCCATCACACTACACTAAACATGCCATCGGACTATCAAAATTTGGCATGTTTGGCTGTGGTGGAGTTCATCCACGGCTGCCCTTGCCCTTCCCGGCGCCCTTTCCGTCCTTCTCGTGGAAGTACCGGTCGAAGACGCAGTACGGATCGAGCCAGATCTGCTCGTCGCCATTGCTGTGCTCCTCCTCCTGCTCCTTCGGTGGCAGTCCGGCCATGGCACGAACCGCCTGATTCTGCTCTTGAGCAAGGGCGCACGTCTTCCTCCACTGTCGTTTCTTCACAACCTGGCCGCTGTCCTACTACAGTTCTTGGCTCTAGTTTCTGCCCTATGTATGTTAGACTCTATTTCATATATGCAACCTGCTATACTGTCTGCTCTACATATGTTTAGTTACGGTTCATATATGAACATGCTGTTTACCTTCTCTTTGTCAAATCACATGCCTTATTTTATCACTGCTATACTAGCCATGTTTTATCTACTATTTCTGTTAATAAAATCATTCGGTAAATTGCTCATATTTCCAACAAATAGCGGCCAAAGCGTTAGCACCAAGTTGTGCTATATAGCGCTATAAATGGCACTAAATGACGCTAAATGTCCTAGCATGATGCCCCTCCAAACACCGTAGCGTCGAGATAACGTGCTATTTAAAACTATGGTTCAGATCATAGGGAGGAAGAGATGAACAATGAATCTTGAGAGGAGGAAGGAAGCCATCCGTGGAAATCGGCTGATCCAAATCATACTACACAGTTTATGTTCAATTGTACCGCTCAACCAATGCTCACTAGTGCAGAAAAAATATACTCCCTCCGTCCCATAATATATGAGCGTTTTTGACACTGTAGTGTCAAAAACACTCTTATGGCAGAGGCAGTAACTCGGATCTAAGAAAAATCAATCTAATTCTCTTTTTCGGATGAGTCAATATAATCTATAGCAGGATGACAGGATACACTAATGGTCCAGAAATAGTATTGATCCACTATTCCATGTGCCCAATGTACATTCGCCCAACACATAAAGCATATGCATGCATGCCGCCGCTCGGCGCGCGCCACCACCACACGCAGCACGCCGATCCATCCAAGAAAAGCCACCGTCTTCACCGTGCTCGTCTCGCCGGCACCCTTTTCTCCTTGGTCAACCTATATTTAACTCCGCGGCGCCATATGGCTCCCCCGAAAGGACCCCCCCCCCCCTCCCCTCCCGGCGACGCGCCATGGTACACTCTGTCGGCCTCGTGGTCGTCCTCCTCGCCGCGTACCTCGTCGTGGCGCTCGCCGCGCAGGCTCCGGCTCCGGTGGCCTCCCAGAAGCCCGGTTCAGCGGCAGCACCCTCCAAGGCCTCCGCAAAGGCTCCTGCTTCGGTCCCCGAAAAGACCGCGAAAGCGCCCACGGCGGTGAACGCCACGTCCGCGGCTACTCCGAAGGCTGCACAGGCCAAGGCTCCGGCCGCCAAGACAGCGACGCCCGACCATGCGCCCGCGAAGGGGTCCGCGTCGAGCCCGTCCGAAGCCGAAGCCGCGGAGTCTCCCGACGACGCCGAGGATGATTCATTCGCCGAGACGCCGTCCTCCTCATTGTCGGACGATGACTCCGACACAGACGACGACAGCCCGCCAGGGCCTGCCGGCTCGCCAGACTCAGACTCGCCAGCTGACTCGCCTGACCCCGCCGCAGACGACGAGAGCGGCAGCGTCGGCGTGAGGAGTGGCCTGGTGGCCTCCGTCGTGGCCGTGGCCACCTCAGCCTCAGTCGTGCTTTTATTTTAGAACATCATAGCTAAGTAGTGATGTTAAATGTACGGAGTGGAGTATTACTTCAGTTGTAGACATGAATTTGTTCTCAGTTTTTGGTGATTCTTGAGGGAGCCGTGGAGTGATTATGTGGCGCTTAATTACTCCTCAAAATAGTGTTGGAAATATGAGCAATTTATTATATGATTTTATTAACGAAAATACTAGATAAAACATGACTAAAATAGCAGAGATAAAGCAAGTCATGCGATCTGACAGAGAGAAGGTAAATAACATCTGCAAATATGAACTAGAACCAAACATCTCCAGAGCAGACAGTAGAACAAGTGGCATATATGAAGTAGAGCCTAACATTTCTAGGGCAAACACTAGAACAAGAAACTGTGGCAGCACCTCTAACAGGAAAAACAAGAACACGTACGGAACAGCAGCAGGAGCAGAAGCACTGGACTTGGGGTCGACATCCTCTGTAGCCATGTCGTCGAAGAGGTTGTCGACGTCGGGGGTCGTTGCTGGGGAAGTGGTCGTCGGTGTCCGTGATGAACCGGTCAGTAGTCGCACAGAGCGCTCCTCAAAAACCTTATCACCCTTCTCCCGTACAGGACTTGAAGAGGTGCGGTTTCGGAGGCCTACTGTCCCGACCCGCGTGCACGCGGCAAGCCGGGATGAGAAAGATCGTAGCAGCAGCGCAGTGCTCAGGAACCGGTGGCGAGAGGAAGAAGTAGTCCTAGTGCGTCTCTCTGAGAGGAGCGACCTCCCTTTTATAGGCGCAAGAGAAGGAGGCAAGAGGCTGCGTCGGGAGCTGAAGGGAACGAGGGAGACGAAACGAACGTGCAGCAACCGAAGGGTGCAGCGTTCGTATTCAATATCCAC
Source organism: Triticum aestivum (assembly GCF_018294505.1). Classification (NCBI taxonomy): domain Eukaryota; kingdom Viridiplantae; phylum Streptophyta; class Magnoliopsida; order Poales; family Poaceae; genus Triticum; species Triticum aestivum. The sequence goes on along the minus strand of NC_057803.1, from coordinate 739,925,808 downwards.
TACAGCAAAAACTTTTCGGCTCCCGACTGACCTTTCGTATACTCGCAATGCGTGGCAAAAATTTGGCACGGCGCGGTGGGCGGCGGAGGAGGAGGAGCGCGCGCGGATGTCCCTCTTGTTCTCTTGCTCATACAAGTGGGGAAAGAACCTCCCTTATAAAGAGGTCCAACTCCCTCTAAACTAGCAATGTGGGACTAATCTTTAGTTCCACTTCTTGCCTTGCACGAATGGGCTGCGTGGGCCTCTAGGATTTATTAGAAATTTCTAAAACTGCTATTGGGTTAGGCACAAAATAGACAAAATTCCACCAAATAGGTAGTATATTTTCTTTGGTAAATGGTTGGCTTGCCCTTTTTTCCGTGTTGATTACTCCCTCCGTCTCATAATATAAGAACGTTTTTGACACTAGTGTAGTATTAAAAACGTTCTTACATTTTGGGACAGATGGAGTAGTTGATTGCCTGGGCCTTGTTGCCATGAAACAACAAACTTAAGGGCATGTACAATAGTGCAATCTTAAGAGTGCCACGTATGATAAATGATGAGGTGGAGTAGACAGAACTCACAAGAAAAGTCTTATCTTCTGTTATTTAAGAAAAGACAAGAGGTGATCGCTTAGCACAATATGTCTTAACATATTTTTATGAATAACTAGTTATTGAAGATAAGGCTAACAGATGATTCATTGTAGTCATTTTTTTGTCATTTCTAAATTACATGCAAGACTTAAGATAAGACTATTTTATTAACCATTGTATATGCCCTAATTTCTTGCTAAAAGAAAACATAACACCAGGAAGCGGCATGAGGAGAATTTTGGCGAGATAGCAGCAAAGCATGTGCGGATGCTGCGAATTGCCGCCACCCCCAAATTCAGTGCCCCCCAAAATTTTCCATCCAGACTGACATGCTGCCACTAGCTAGTAGAAAACAGGGCTAACGATCGGGCATGGCCAGCCCATTAGACCCGGTTCTTCAAGAACCGGGACCAATGGGGGGTATTAGACCCGGTTCGTGAGCTCAGGGGGCTAGCCGGGGCCTCGTGGACATTGTCCTGGTTCGTTTGGAACCATTTGTCCCGTTCAAGGCATGAACCGGGACCAATGGTCCTCGCTCCTGGTCCTCAACCACTGGTCCCGGTTCGTGGCTTGAACCGGGACAGAAGGTGGAGCTTTAGTCCCGGTTCATGCCACGAACCGGGACAAATAACTTGCCTATATATACCGCCACGGCAGAGCACTCCACAGTGCTCAGTTTTCTCAATCCGGCGAGGAGAGGGCATTTGGGTGCTCTAGTTCACCTCCTATGCACATGAGGTGTTCGATGAAATGCACGAGCCACACTAGTTAAGCTTTCTTCTCTCGAAGCTCGACCTTGGAGCTCCATTTTTTCCGAGATTTGTCTAGATTTAAGGGTCCGTCACGCCCCGTCCCTGTTTTCACCGCCGTTGATCGCCCGTGCCGATCTCGTCGTCGGCACCACTGCACCGTGGTGAGCCTCTTGTTCTTATCTTCTTTCTGATATGATTTTTGTCTGATTTTCTTACTTTAGATAGATATTTGTCTGATTTTCTTAATTTTGACATACATAATTATATGTAATGCACGCAGATGAACCGGCAATGGATGTATGGTGACAGACACACCTCCGAGTACATTAAGTTCATGCATATTTTTCTCGAAGTGGCTGAGGAAAACAAGCAAAATGGTTTTATGTGTTATCCATGCACTAAATGTGGGAATATGAAGTCTTACTATGACCAGAAAATCCTTCACACCCACCTGCTTTACAAGGGTTTCATGCCACACTATAATGTTTGGACGAGGCACGGAGAAATAGGGGTTATGATGGAAGACGGCGAAGAAGAAGAGGACGATGACAACTATGTGCCCCCTGAATACGGTTGTCGGTGTCAAAACCGGCGGATCTCGGGTAGGGGGTCCCGAACTGTGCGTCTAGGCGGATGGTAACAGGAGACAACGGACACGATGTTTTTACCTAGGTTCGGGCCCTCTCTATGGAGGTAATACCCTACTCCTGCTTGATTAATATTGATGATATGGGTAGTACAAGAGTAGATCTACCACGAGATCAGAGAGGCTAAACCCTAGAATCTAGCCTATGGTATGATTGTTGTTCGTCCTACGGACTAAAACCCTCCGGTTTATATAGACACCGAATAGGGTTAGGGTTACACAGAGTCGGTTACAATGGTAGGAGATCTACATATCCGTATCGCCAAGCTTGCCTTCCACGCCAAGGAAAGTCCCATCCGGACACGGGACAAAGTCTTCAATCTTGTATCTTCATAGTCTAGGAGTCCGGCCAAAGATGATAGTTCGGCTATCCGCACACCCCCTAGTCCAGGACTCCCTCAGTAGCCCCTGAACCAGGCTTCAATGACGACGAGTCCGACACGCATATTGTCTTCGGCATTGCAAGGCGGGTTCCTCCTCCGAATACTTCATAGAAGGTTTTGAACACAAGGATAGTGTCCAGCTCTGCAAAACAAGTTCCACATACCACCGTAGAGAGAATAATTTTTGCACAGATCTGCTGACGTATTCCGCGGCGTGACATCACACCACGGCCAGGCCTTTATATGAATCGATTTTTTACTGTTCCACCCTAGTGCATTTAGCGAGGCGGTTTCTTTGGCACGTCTTATCAAAGCATATATCGTGCCCCCTTATTCCGGGATTCTCATCAATACGGACGTGGGTAACCCATCCGCGCCCTTGATTACGGCGCTTGGGAGATAAGCGAGTTTTACCAGGCTGGCGGGGGACGCATAGCTTCGTCCGTCCATATAAGGCGATAAGGATCCACCTTTTTCACCTACGCCTTCTTCCTCCTTTGCTCATCCATTTCCGCTCACTCGAGCTCCAGCGCCCAATTCCGCACATCCCACCTCAACCTTCTCCAACTATGTCCGGAACGGGAGGCAGGTGGATGGCCTCCTCCGTCACGGAGGGGCACATCACAAAGCTGCGGGAGGCCGGATACTTGTCCAGCAACATCGCGCACCGGCTACCCGACAAGGGGCAGCTCATTCCAACCCCCAGGCCCCATGAGAGGGTGGTGTTTCTCCCCCACTTCCTCTGCGGACTAGGTTTTCCACTTCACCCATTTGTCCGGGGGCTCATGTTCTACTACGGCCTGGACTTCCACGATCTGGCCCCGAATTTCATCCTCAACATCTCGGCGCTCATCGTTGTGTGCGAGGCGTTCCTCTGCATCCAGCCCCACTTCGGCTTATGGCTGAAGATCTTCAATGTCAGGCCGAAGGTAGTGGGAGGCCGTCAAGCGGAGTGCGGAGGCGCCATGGTTGGCAAGATGGCCAAAGTCCTATGGCTCGAGGGCTCCTTCGTGGAGACAATAAAGGGGTGGCAATCGGGGTGGTTCTATATCACCGAGCCGCGCGACCCCAGATGGGCGGCGGCCCCCCGAATTCAGATTTGGCTTCCCCACACGGCTCACATCATGGAAAGAGACGGGACTGGCGTGGGGGAATTCGGACGAGCTATCCGGACTCCAAACATGCGTCCGAAACCTGGTGGACAAGAATCTCAGGCTTGTCAACGTAATCCAGGTGATGCTCATCCGCCGGATTCTCCCATGCCAACAACGGGCCTTCAAATTGTGGGAGTTCGATCCGGCCCAGCACTCAACTCTGAAAAGGATCTTCGACACTACGTACGAAGATGCCTGGAAGGTGCTGTTCAAGGGCGCCGAGGCTCCCACATCCGCTACCGAAGATCGCGGATTCAGCTCGCAGCGTCAAGCCAGCGAGGTAAGTTATTTTACCCTTTATGGGACTCTTGTTTTTCATAGATTGGCTCCATGTGGGATCTAAAACTCCCTAACCTTTGACAGGACTGGCTGAAGACGTCCGGACAGGTTAACTGTTCGGCCCCTTTGCCAGAAGACCCAGCGGACGCCCAATTGACGGGGCTGCTGGCGGTACCTCATGTGGTGCCGGAGAAGAAGGCCAAGAAGGAGGCCACGGGAACTCGAAGGAGCTCCCGACGCCAGGTGATGTCAGATTCTGAAGCAGAATCCACTCCTGAGAACGAGGAGGAGGAAAAAGAAGCCTCTCCCCCAGCGGGGGAAGAGAGGAAAAGGAAGGCCGCCCCAACTGGGGAGGCCGGAGGGTCCAAGAAGGGAAGGACCCTTCCTCCGGACTTCTCCACCAACACCGACAACGACGAGGAGGAGTGGCCAACAAGGGCCAAGCCCCTGGCGAGATTGTAAGTGTCCAGATACCCATGGCTTTTTCATTGCATAGTGTTCTCTAATGCCGAACAATCATGCAGCCCGCCCAAGGGCGAGCTCGCCGCTTCGTCGAGCGGGTCCCTGAGTTCGTCGGAAATGGAGAGTACTTCACTTCCGCCCGCCTCCTCACCTCACGCGGCGGACGACGCCGAGGTGGGGCCCCAAGGGGGGCCTGGTCAAGAGGAGGTGGCGCAGGAGGCGCCGCAAGGCGACCTCCCGGACTCTAGGCGCGTGGGGGGCGAGACCCCCAGGGGCTCTAGGCACGACCCTCGTCTGGACTCCATACCGGAACCTTCAGCGGTTCCGAAGTCCGGCAAGCGGCCCCTTCGTAGGAAGGTTAAGACGCCGGTGTCCTCCGTCCAACCGGAGGCACCGGATAGCTTACTGGAGGCGCTTAACGGCGCCTCCATCGACGAGGAGCACCGCACTGTTATGAGTGTGGTGATCCAGAAAGTTCGGTCCGCCAAGAGCGGGCTGACTGAAGCCTGTACCAGCCTTCTAACAGGCTTTGAGGTGAGTTTAGAATATGTAAAAATATTACTGCATAGACAATAGCCCCTGATGCTTAGGTGTTCGGAAAGAAAAGCCGGACTAAGGATCTAAAAAGATATATGCAGGAGTCTAACATAAGTATGTCAATATGGGAATGCAGGCTGCGCTGCTGACCTCTGCCGCACTGACTGCGGAGGTCGATGCATTGAAGCAGAGCCTCGAGCGGCCCAAGAACGAGCTCGGCCTTGCCAAGAAGCAGCTTGAGGACAAGGAAGGTAAGTAATACCGTATTAAAGAAAGACCTTATAGAAAGGTTTCGGTTGCAAAAAATAACAGGAGTAACATGGGTACTGCAGGGGCCACGAGAGAGGTGGCGACACTGAAGGAGGCGGTGTCCGTGGCCGAAAACAAGGCGGCTGCGGAGCACACCGAGCGAGAGAAGGGGGAGGCGCAGCTGGCGGAGGTACGGCAAGAGCTCCAGGCTCTCGTGGAAAAACACGAGGGTTTGGAGCGTGACTCGAAGACCCCAGAGTCCGAGCTTGCCTCAGCTCTTGAGAGTGCCCAAGCTGCTAAGGCAGAGGCCCAAAAAGCCCTCCAGGAGATTGAGGTAATAAAGAAGATCACGGCGGGTAAGGCATTCTTTATGCAGAGCAAGAATGTAAAAGTCAATTATCTAGTACTTACCCGAATCCGGAGCTCTCCAGGAGCGTTCGCAGATCTGCCCTGTAGTGTGTCTGATGCTGCCGCGTTCTACCGCGCCAAGGAGGGGAGCTCAACGGAGAAGGTGTTCTGGTCTCAATATGCTGAGGCCGACCGTCCGGTCCCCCTGAGCGACCAGCTGAAGCAGCTGGTCGAGCTCCACAAGGTCGCCGAACAGGCCATGAAGGGCCTCATAGTTCGGCTGTGGCCGTTGGAAGCCATGCCTGGGGGCTACTTCGGGTTGGTGCAGCGGCTGGTGGACGCCTGTCCATGGATTGAAGTCATCAAGCGCTCCGTCTGCATTGAAGGTGCCCGTCGGGCCCTTGCCCGTGCTAAGGTGCACTGGGGCAAGCTGAATGCGGAGAAGCTTGTGACGGACGGGCCACCGAAGGGCAAGGAGCATCGTACGCCCGACATGTACTATGAGGGCGTCCTGAAGGGTGCCCGCCGTATAGCGGATGAGTGCTCCAAAGATGTAATTTTTGAATAGACTCGCATTTGTTATCTTGTACGCTGAAAACTTGTTCATATGCACTAAGCAACGCTTGTTAATTTAAAATATTACCTTCTGTGTGGCCGTTTATCAAATTTGAGAGATGGCAAGTCATTGGCTTCAGCCCCCATGCCACGAGTGCTGGGGTGTTCGGGATAAACTTGAGCGCTCTTGTTCCCATTCTTGGGTCCATCGAGGGAGGCGCTCAACGCAACGAACAAGGCAACCGGACTTATAATGCTTGAACACTGTCACTTAGCCATAGAATTCTATAATTTTAAATTTCTTCGAAGCCCCTAGTATTCGGAAGACCGAGTTCGGGGCGCTATCCACGCCTTGACCGGACAATTCCGGTTCCTCGCTCTAAGCGGCATAAGTCTTTAGGGACCCGAAAAAACCTCTCGAATAGCGACCGGCTCTCGCCCTATCATGACGGTCAGTTTTAGCTTTCTCCACTGAGGTGCTCAACCCAGCTCAACCGGGGCACAATCGCAGTGGTTCTCCCAGTGCTACCTTAGCCGATATAACGGAACGTAAGGTACCAAAACATAGGAGCCGGGCAAACCCAACTATTGACCCAAGACATGATTCGGAGCCGATGCATATAATGCTATAAGTTCGGGGTGCCGCACTTGTGAAAGTGTTCGGACTTATCATACCATAATTTTGGGGTACTTAAGCCCCTGGTGTATTGGCCGTACCAAAGTGTATGGGTGCAACATGTCATGAAATGAACATATATATCGATAAAGAAAGCAATAATAGGCGAGAGCTATATATTGGTTATTAAAAAGAAACTGCAAATAAAAGCAGAACGATACAAATTGTGCGATAAGCAAGGGATGGGATTATTTGACATGTCCCCCTCCAGGGGTAAGCTGCGGGATGGTATGTAAAACAGGTATAATGCTCGTAGTAGAGACCACCTGAACACTCGATGTAGCTTTCTGCTTCCCTAGCTATTGCATCGTGAGTTCGGCAATTCTAGTGCCGGACAGGACTTCTGGAGAACAGAGTCCTGAAAGTAAGAAAAAAGAAAAAAGAAAAAAGAAAAAGAATGACACAATTGGGAGCCCCTGGTGCGGTTGAGCCGCATTCTGGGCATGCCGTGGTCGTGCCCCTCCCCTTATGCCCATGGTATCTCCAGAGCGTAGTTATGTACGCCTAGTACTGGCTTCGCAATTTCGCGAGGGCTGGGGTTGGGGCCGGATTGCTACGCGTGCTTGAACCGTGCCGGGCGGTCTTGTTGTAGGTTACTCCGGGCGCGCTTGGCAGTGTCCGGACGTTTAATGGCCGGACTCGAGAATTGCTGTGAGAGGCTGCTTTGCACCTCCGCCGCGAGGGCCGCCGTGTGCTCCTCCGTTCGGAGAGAGCGTTCGGTGTTTCCATTGACCGTGATTACTCCTCGAGGGCCTGGCATCTTGAGCTTGAGGTATGCTTAGTGCGGCACCGCATTGAACTTTGCAAATGCGGTTCGTCCAAGCAGTGCGTGATAGCCGCTGCGGAACGGGACTATGTCGAAGATTAACTCTTTGCTTCGGAAGTTATCCGGGGATCCAAATACCACTTCGAGTGTAACTGAGCCTGTACAATTGGCCTCTACACCCGGTATGACGCCTTTAAAGGTCGTCTTTGTAGGTTTAATCCTTGAGGGGTCTATGCCCATTTTGCATACTATATCCTGATAAAGCAGGTTCAGGCTGCTACCGCCGTCCATCAGGACTCTGGTGAGGTGAAATCCGTCGATAATTGGGTTAAGAACCAATGCGGCGAAACCGCCGTGACGGATGCTAGTGGGGTGGTCCCTTCGATCGAAGGTGATCGGGCAGGAAGACTATGGGTTCAACTTTGGGGCGACTGGCTCCATCGCATATACGTCCCTTAGTGCACGCTTCTGCTCCCTTTTGGGTATGTGGGTTGCGTATATCATGTTCACCGTCCGCACTTGTGTGGGAAAGCCCTTCTGTCCTCTATTGTTCGGCGGTCGGGGCTCTTCCTCGTCATCGCTATGCAGCCCCTTATCATTGAGTTCGGCACTTAACTTGCTTGCTTGCTTGAACACCCAACAATCCCTGTTGGTGTGGTTGGCTGGCTTTTCGGGGGTGCCATGTATCTGGCACAGGCGATCGAGTATTCGGTCCAAGTTGGACGGGCCCTGGGTATTTCTTTTGAATGGCTTCTTCCGCTGAACGGGTTTAGAGCCTCTGAATCCGGCATTGACTGCCGTATCTTCATCATTGTCGCCGTTAATGCGGCGCTTGTTCTTGTTGCGACGCGACCTGCCATTGCTGTCCTTGGTATCCGAACTACCAGGGTTTTTGGTCAAATTGTTGCTTCGAGCTAGCCAGTTGTCTTCTCCCGCACAAAAGTGGGTCATGAGTGTTGTGAGGGCTGCCATGGATTTCGGCTTTTCCTGTCCTAGGTGCCGGGCAAGCCACTCGTCGCGGATGTTATGTTTGAAGGCTGCAAGGGCCTCTGCATCCGGACAGTCAACGATTTGATTTTTCTTGGTTAGGAACCGTGTCTAGAATTGTCTGGCTGATTCTTCTGGCTGCTGAATTATATGGCTAAGGTCATCGGCGTCTGGTGGTCGCACATATGTGCCCTGGAAGTTAACAAGGAATGTGGCTTCCAGGTCCTCCCAACAACCAATTGATTCTGCTGGCAAGCTGTTAAGCCAATGCCGAGCTGGTCCTTTAAGCTTGAGTGGGAGGTATTTGATGGCGTGTAGATCATCACCGCGGGCCATGTGGATATGGAGGAGGTAGTCCTCGATCGAAACCGCAGGATCTGTTGTGCCATCATATGATTCGATGTTTACGGGTTTGAAACCCTCAGGGATTTGATGATCCATTACTTCATCTGTGAAGCATAGTGGGTGTGTGGCGCCTCTGTATTGGGCTATATCACGATGTAGCTCATATGAGCTTTGTCAACTGTGTTCGGCCCGGCCGGGTTTGCTGTATCCGGCGTGACGGTTATCATCACGTGTCGTGGGGCGCCCACGCGATCCGTAGATCGATCTTGTATGTTTTCCTTATCCTCCAATATATCTCGCAAGTCCGACGTGTTTTCCCGTGCCTTGGTACTTTTTGAGCGGCGTCGGGGTGTGGCTTGAGCGGAGGGCCGAGAGGCTTCTCTGTCGCGGCCACGGGGTGGCCAGTCTGCCATGTCGTGCGCTGGTGACTTGGGTGCTTCCTCCTCTGATCGAGGCAACGGCCTGCGTTTGGGGTAGCTTTTGGAGGGGCGCTCGAGTTCATACTCTTCGGCTGCAAGGACTTCAGTCCATCTGTCAGCTAGCAGGTCTTGGTCAGCTCTAAGCAGTTGCTGCTTTTTCTTGAGGCTGCTTGCCGTGGCCATAAGCCTGTGTTTGAAACGCTCCTGTTCAGCAGGATCCTCAGGCACGACAAATTCGTCGTCGTCGAGGCTTGCCTCATCTTCGGAGGGAGGCGCATAATTGTCGTCATCTACCTCTCTTTCTGCCGCACTGTCGTGCGGACTTGCTTCTCCCTCCTCCTGCGCTGAGTCCTGCTAGAGGGGGTTGTCTCCGGCACTGTCCGGGGTGTTATTATCTCCCGTGCCGGAATCACCTTTTTGCTGTGGCGGGATTTAGAGCGGCGCCGCTAACGTCGGCGCTTCGGTTCCTTCTCGGAGGGGTCATCCTTCGTTGTTCCATCGCCGTTCCCATCTTTTGGGATGTCCACCATGTATATGTCGTATGATGAGGTGGCCTTCCAGTGCCCTGTAGGCGCTGGTTCTTGGTCGTCTCCAGCATCATCGTCCATACCGTCGATGTCTTTGGAGTCGAAGTCGAGCATGTCGGTTAAATCATCGACAGTGGCTACAAAGTGGGTGGTGGGTGGGTGTTGAATTTCTTCGTCGTCCGCATCCCAACCTTCCTGACCGTAGTCCGGCCAGGGCTCTTCGGATAAAGAGAGAGACTTTAATGAATTCAGGATGTCGCCAAAGGGCGAGTGCTGAAAGATGTCCGTGGCAGTGAACTCCATGACCGGCGCCCAATCGGATTCGATTGGCAGGGGCACGGAGGGTTCGGAGTCCAGAGAGGAGTCCGACACCTTGGAGTCACAGTCTTCGCAAAGGACAGGGATCGTGTTCGGCTCAATCGTCGTAGAGATTTCAGCCCCTGAGGTGGTGTCCAACCAACCATCCTCGATCGGCGAGATCGGCTTCGAATCAATGTTCGGAGCGGACACTAGTGCGGCCTCCAGGACACTGTTCGGCGGCAGAGTTAGAGCATGCCCATCGAGATAGTGCGGCGCGCTTGGCTGCGGCTCGAATCCGTCGGAGATCAAGTCTCCGCGAATGTCAGCCGTGTAGTTTAAACTTCCAAATCTGACCTGATGGCCAGGGGCGTAGCTTTCGATCTACTCCAGATGGCCAAGTGAATTGGCCCGCAGTGCAAAGCCGCCGAATACGAAGATCTGTCCGAGGAGAAAAGTCTCACCCTGGACCGCGTCGTTGCTGACGATTGAAGGAGCCATCGGGCCTATAGGTGACGACACAGAGGAACTCTCAATGAAAGCACCAATGTCGGTGTCAAAACCGGTGGATCTCGGGTAGGGGGTCCCGAACTGTGCGTCTAGGCGGATGGTAACAGGAGACAAGGGACACGATGTTTTTACCCAGGTTCGGGCCCTCTCGATGGAGGTAATACCCTACTCCTTCTTGATTAATATTGATGATATGGGTAGTACAAGAGTAGATCTACCACGAGATCAGAGAGGCTAAACCCTAGAAGCTAGCCTATGGTATGATTGTTGTTCGTCCTACGGACTAAAACCCTCCGGTTTATATAGACACCGGATAGGGTTAGGGTTACACAGAGTCGGTTACAATGGTAGGAGATCTACATATCTGTATCGCCAAGCTTGCCTTCCACGCTAAGGAAAGTCCCATCCAGACACGGGACGAAGTCTTCAATCTTGTATCTTCATAGTCTAGGAGTCCGGCCAAAGATGATAGTTTGGCTATCCAGACACCCCCTAGTCCAGGACTCCCTCAACGGTGATGCTGCAATGGGGGGAGCTGCTGAAGATCAAGAGGAACCAGGCGATGTGCCCAACGATGCTGCAACGGGGGAAGCTGTTGAAGATCAAGAGGAACCAGACGATGTGCCCGATGATGATCTCTGCCGGGTCATTGTCGATGCAAGGACGCAATGCGAAAGTCAAAAGGAGAAGCTGAAGTTCGATCGCATGTTAGAGGATCACAAAAAAAGTTGTACCCCAATTGTGAAGATGGAAACACAAAGCTGGGTACCGTACTGGAATTGCTGCAGTGGAAGGCAGAGAATGCTGTGCCTGACAAAGGATTTGAGAAGCTACTGAAAATATTGAAGAAAAAGCTTCCAAAGGATAATGAATTGCCCGACAGTACATACGCAGCAAAGAAGGTCGTATGCCCTCTAGGATTGGAGGTGCAGAAGATACATGCATGCCCTAATGACTGCATCCTCTGCAGCGGTGCGTACGAGGATTTGAATGCATGCCCGGTATGCGGTGCATTGCGGTATAAGATCAGACGAGATGACCCTGGTGATGTTGACGGCGAGCCCCGCAGGAAGAGATTTCCTGTGAAGGTGATGTGGTATGCTCCTATAATACCACGGTTGAAACGACTGTTCAGAAACAAAGAGCATGCCAAGTTTATGCGATGGCATAGTGAGGACCGTAAGAAAGACAGGAAGTTGAGAGCACCCGCTGACGGGTCGCAGTGGAGAAAAATCGAGAGAGAGTACTAGGCTGAGTTTGCACGTGACCCAAGGTATATATGGTTTGGTTTAAGCGCGGATGGCGTTAATCCTTTCAGGGAGCAGAGTAGCAATCACAGCACCTGGCCCGTGACTCTATGTATGTATAACCTTCCTCCTTGGATTTGTATGAAGCGGAAGTTCATTATGATGCCAGTTCTCATCCAAGGCCCTAAGCAACCCGGCAACGACATTAATGTGTACCTAAGGCCATTAGTTGAAGAACTTTTACAGCTGTGGAATGGAAACGGTGTATGTGCATGGGATGAGCACAAACATGAGGAATTTAACCTGCACGTGTTGTTGTTTGTAACCATCAACGATTGGCCCGCTCTCAGTAACCTTTCAGGACAGACAAACAAGGGATACCACGCATGCACGCACTGCTTAGCTGACACCAAAAGTATATACCTGGGAAGCTACAATAAGAATGTGTACCTGGGCCATCGTCGATTTCTTCCGACAAACCATCAATGTCGAAAGAAAGGCAAGCATTCCAAAGGCGAGGCAGATCACCAGAAGAAGCCCGCCATGCGTACTCGTGATCACGTACTTGCTATGGTCAATGATTTACACGTAATCTTTGGAAAGGGTCCCGGCGGACTAGCTGTTCCGAGTGACGCTGGGGGACACGCACCCATGTGGAAGAAGAAATCTATATTTTGGGACCTACCCTACTGAAAAGACCTAGAGGTTCGCTCTTCGATCGACATGATGCACGTGACGAAGAACCTTTGCATGAACCTGCTAGGCTTCTTGGGTGTGTATGAGAAGACAAAAGATACAGCTGAGGCACGGGAGGACCTACAACGTTTGCACGAAAAAGACGGCATGCCTCCAAAGCAGTATAAAGGTCCTGCTAGCTACGCTCTTACCAAAGAAGAGAAGGAAATCTTCTTTGAATGCCTGCTTAGTATGAAGGTCCCGACTGGCTTCTCGTCGAATATAAAGGGAATAATAAATATGGCAGAGAAAAAAGTTTTAGAACCTTAAGTCTCATGACTGCCACGTGATTATGACGCAACTGCTTCTGGTTGCTTTGACAGGGCTTCTACCGAAAAACGTCCGATTAGCCATTGTGAAGCTATGTGCATTCCTCAATGCAATCCCTCAGAAGGTGATCGATCCAGAAATCATACCAACGCTAAGGAGTGATGTGGTGCAATGTCTTGTCAGTTTCGAGCTGGTGTTCCCACCATCCTTCTTCAATATCATGACGCACGTCCTAGTTCATCTAGTTGACGAGATTGTCATTCTGGGCCCCGTATTTCTACACAATATGTACCCCTTTGAGAGGTTCATGGGAGTCCTAAAAAAAATGTCCGTAACCACGCTAGGCCAGAAGGAAGAATCTCCATGGGCCATCAAACAGAGGATGTCATTGGGTTTTGTGTTGACTTCATTCCTGACCTTAAGAAGATAGGTCTCCCTAAATCGCGATATGAGGGGAAACTGACTGGAAAAGGCACGCTTGGAGGGGAGACAATAATATGCAGGGACGGATATTTTTCGTCTCAAGCACACTGCTCAGTTCTACAGAACTCTACCTTGGTGACCCCTTATGTCAATGAACACAAGAACAGTCTGCGCTACAAACACCCGGAGTAGTGCGACGACTGGATTGCATGTGAACACATCAGGACTTTCAGCAGTTGGTTGGAAACATGTCTCGGAGATGAAAACACTGTTTGTGATGTGTTGTACTCGTTGTCCAAGGGACCATCTTCGACTGTTACGATTTGGAAAGGATACGAGATAAATGGCAATACATTTTACACGATCGCCCAAGATCAAAAAAGGACCAACCAAAACAGCGGTGTCCGCTTTGATGTAGCCACCGAGAGGGGAAAGGACACATATTATGGTTACATAGTGGAAATATGGGAACTTGACTACGGAGTAGATTTTAAGGTCCCTTTGTTTAAATGCAAATGGGTCAATCTTTCAGGAGGCGGGGTATAGGTAGACCCACAGTACGGAATGACAACAGTGGATCTGAACAATCTTGGGTACACTAACGAACCGTCCGTCCTAGCCAATGACGTGGCACAGGTTATCTATGTGAAGGACATGTCTACCAAACCGAGAAAAAGAAAAAATAAGGAAGCGAATACATCATACGATGAGCCAAAGCGCCACATAGTTCTTTCAGGAAAAAGGGACATCGTGGGAGTGGAGGGCAATATAGACATGTCCGAAGATTATGAAAAGTATCATGAAATTCCTCCCTTCAAAGTCAAGGCTGACCCAAGCATCCTAATAAATGATGAAGATTATCCATGGGTACGGCGCAATAAGGAAAGGACACAAGCAAAGAAAAAGTGAAGACTTTGTCCACAACTATTATGATGATACCATGCCAACTTTCAACCTTTCAACCTGATACTTCGAAAGAGATTGTCCGTTTTTTGCAAGAAGTGCATCCATTTTTTGTCGTAACCCTCTCAACTTTCTTGCACATGCTATGTGGATGAAATGATGATACCACGCCAACTTCCAACCTTTTCAGAGTTCATTTGAAATGCTTTTCAATTTCAAGGTCTTATAACTAAAAAAACCAGTAAATGCTTTTATAAAACTCTCAACTTTCTTGCACATGCTATGTGGATGAAATGATGATACCATGCCAACTTCCAACCTTTTCAGAGTTCATTTGAAATGCTTTTCAATTTCAATGTCTTATAGTTAAAAAAATCAGTAAATGCTTTTATAAAACTCTAATAGCAAAAGGAATCAACTAAAAAGCTTTTATAAACCTTTAGTATTTTTTCACTACAAGAAATATGTCAACTAGTGACCTTCAGTGACCCTAGAAGAATTGGTCATAGATCTATGACCATCTGAGACCAATTGGTCAAAAGCTGTTCGGGGGGCTCCAAACCCTAAACCATTGTGACCATTTTGGTCAGAAAGGTCGTAATTTCCTTACACGAAATGGTCACAAAGCAAACAGTGCTGGTCCGCTGCCTTATTTCTAGTTGTTAACGACCAATATAGATGGTCATAGCCTTGTAGATTGTGGTGGGTTGTGATGACTAGGCGCCATCTCATCAGTTTTGTCTGTGTGTCATGTCCATGTGTAAATTTTTGCCCTAGGTTGTGAAGCAACCTATATTTCTGTTATTCCAAAAATTCCCAAAAAAATCTCATAAATTGTTTGGATCATATCTTCATCAAATATGTCAAAAACCTTACTTGCCTAGTTCAAAAATAACTCAACAATATTCATTTTCCTATTCTGTTCAGAGCAGCACTTTGTGAAGGAAGTGTTATTTATATATTCTTGATTTCCCTAAAAATTTGTGAAGACGGCCTTCTTAGTAACTGATCATCCTCAGCCAAAACTCACGCCCATTAGCCATGTGCATTTCCCGTACCGCAAATCAAACACTTGGCTACTTATTCATGTTTGAGCATTGATCGGTCTGCTCGTGAGAATTTTATGTTATAATTTTCTTCCTAGCATCTACCTGGGGAGTGAACAACCCACTAGACATGCCTAGGCCGCCCAGAACGCATGGCAACGCCACGGTCACGCTGTGACCACGCGGCGGGCATGCGAGCTTATGCGCTCTAGAGTTGGGCCCCTCAGCCACCGTCCAAACCTCGATGTCTCGCCATCAAACCATGTATTTCTGATTAAATAGATACTTATTTACCTAGAAATGATTTTTGGGAAAAATAAAGAGCAAACTATGAGGTAGCTACAGTTCAAATTTGACCCGCTTCCAACTAAATCGGCGGGAATTTGTCTTTTTCACCAGATGTGGATAAAAACTTTTTCCACCAAACCATTTGGTCAATTGTGCATTAAATATGTTCTAGTATTTTAGAAAATTGATTTGGTACAATTTTGCAACAAATATATGGTAGGTACTTCACAAAAAAACCTCCTTTTGGGCACTCGAAACATGGAAAATGGTTTTTTCGTCCAAAGAAAATGAAAACTTCCTTAGGCAATATTGTTTGCCATTCCAATATGCACCCTTGTGCACATTATGAGATCATTTGAACAAACTATGCCATGAATGTGGCCATAAGATTGATCATTTGGCTTGAAAGCCATGAATCTTCACACTTGATAGCTCATTTCTGAGAACACTTTTTTAAAATAATTACCGTATTACAAGTTTATTATTTTTCCTGGAAACTTGGTCACATATAATGACACAATGCGAAGGTTTTCCAATTTTTTGATTTTTTTTTGAACTTTTTATGCCCGTTTCAAAATGCGGTCAAAACGGCGGGCTTGACCGTTCCTATCTAGTGGTTGAATCTTGGAATTTTTTTGGTGTTTCTCTTATTAAATAGATACTTATGTACCTAGAAATGATTTTTGGAAAAAATAAATAGCAAACTATGAGGCAGCTTCAGTTCAAATTAGACCCGTTTCCAACTAAATCGGCGGGAATTTGTCTTTTTCACCACAGGTGGATCAAAACTTTTTACACCCAACCATTTGTTCAATTGTGCATTAAATATGGCCTAGTATTTTAGAAAAATGATTTGGTCCAATTTTGTAACAAATATATGGTAGGTCCTTCATAAAAAAACTCATTTTAGGCACTCGAAAAATGGAAAATGAATTTTCCGTGCAAAGAAAATGAAACTTCCTTAGGCAACATTTTTTGCCATTCCAAGTTGCACCCTTGTGCACAATATGAGATCATTTGAACAAACTATGCCATGAATGTGGCCATGAGATTGATCATTTGGCTTGAAAGCCATGAATCTTCACGCATGATAGCTCATTTCTGAGAACACTTTTTTTAAATAATTTCCGTATTACAAGTTTATTATTTTTCCTGGAAACTTGGTCACATATATTGACACAATGTGAAGGTTTTCCAATTTTTTGATTTTTTTTGAATTTTTTATGCCTGTTTCAAATTGCGGTCAAAACGGCGGGCTTGACCGTTCCTAGCTAGTGGGTGAATCTTGGAAAACTTTTGATGTTTCTCTGATTAAATAGATACTTATGTACCTAGAAATTATTTTTTGGAAAAAATAAAGAGCAAACTATGAGGCACCTGCAGTTCAAATTTGACCCGCTTCCAGCTGAATCGACGGGAATTTGTCTTTTTCACCAGAGGTGGATCAAAACTTTTGACACCCAACCATTTTGTCAATTGTGCATTATATATGGCCTAGTATTTTATAAAATTGATTAGGTCCAATTTTACAACAAATATATGGTAGGTCCTTCACGAAAAAACTCATTTTGGGCACTCAAAAAAATGGAAAATGATTTTTTCGTCCAAAGAAAATGAAAAGTTCCTTAGGCAACATTGTTTGTCATTCCAAGATGCACCCTTGTGCATGATATGACGTCATTTGAACAAACTATGCCATGAATGTGGCCATAAGATTGATCATTTGGCTTGAAAGCCATGAATCTTCACACACGATAGCTCATTTCTGAGAACACTTTCTAAAAATAATTACCGTATTACAAGTTTATTATTTTTCCTGGAAACTAGGTCACATATAATGACACAATGCGGAGGTTTTCCAATTTTTTGATTTTTTTGAATTTTTTATGCCCGTTTCAAAATGCGGTCAAAACGCCGGGCTTGACCGGTCCTAGCTAGTGGTTGAATCTTGGAAATTTTTTTGTGTTTCTCTGATTAAATAGATACTTATTTACCTGGAAATGATTTTTGGAAAAAATAAAGAGCAAACTATGAGGCACCTGCAGTTCAAATTTGACCCGCTTCCAACTGAATCGACGGGAATTTGTCTTTTTCACTAGAGGTGGATCAAAACTTTTGACACCCAACCATTTTGTCAATTGTGCATTATATATGGCCTAGTATTTTATAAAATTGATTAGGTCCAATTTTACAACAAATATATGGTAGGTCCTTCACACAAAAACTCATTTTGGGCACTCGAAAAAATGGAAAATGAATTCTTCGTGGATCAAAAGCATTTTACATAAAACCATTTGGTCAATTATACATAAAATTTGGTCTAATACATAGAGTTGGTAGGTTCGTCACAACAAAACTATTTTTTATACTTCAACAACGAAAAATGCTTTTCTCTTGCAAAAGAACTTATTTTTAATCATTTACGCAGTATTTATATGGTCATAAAATCATCAATGCCTTTATTGCATTCTGATTGGTCCACGAGCACCTCACGCGGATCATGCCGACCACCGTTGGATAGGCCTGGATCCGACGGCAGCCCTCTTCCCCCACCCCCTCTACCCCTCATCCCTCTCATCCCCCTCCCGAATCAGCGCAGCTCTCGTCCCTCATCCAAACCCTAGCCGCGCCCTCCTCCGTGTGCCGCCGCCCCCATCGATTCCGCCCAACACCGCCGATCCCCTTCCACCTCTTCCACCCATCCCCTCGCCGCCACCCACCTCCGCCACACCTCCCCTCCCCACCTCAGATCCTCTCCCCTCTCCCCACTCCCAGATCCAACTTCCCACCGCCACCTCCGGCACCCAATCCCGGCGACCTAAGGCGGGATTCGACGGTGCCCAGCAGACCTACACCTGTCACCGGCCATGGAGGCGGTGGCCCTCTCCGCCGGCGACATGCGGACGAGGCGACACGGCCCTCTCCTCTGTTACTGTCCAGTCCTACTCCTTTCCTCTGTCTCTCTCTCTCCCTCACGCATCTTCCCTCTCTCTCAGGTACATCTACAACAGCCCCGCCATGGATGGCCTCTCCACGAGCTCCTGCCGCCGCTGCAGTTCGTCCGCGTCACCGCCCCACAGACCACCCCTGCACCTCTGCCGCGGACCTGCTCCACATCTCCCACAACCATGACTATGTCTGCTTCACGGCGGGGACAAAGACGGCCTTCCGCATCTCCATCACCTGTCGCCAAGCGTGTAGCTCCTCGTCGAGTAGGACGCACTGTCGCTGCTGCATCCTACCGCCTGCTGGCTCCAAGCAATCCCCATCTCCTCCTCACCGCCGACCTCGGCCAAGCTCCTCCAACTCCAACGCAGATGCAGGGGGTAAGCTCTCTTCTCCTCTCTTCGTTCCCCTGAATTCAGCTTCAGCTTCAGGTTCCCCAATTACAGGGACCGGTGGCTGGCCAGGGTGCGGGAGGAGCGCCGTCGCCGCGAGTACGACCGCGAGCACACCTACCCCGACTGGGCCAGGTCCGTCGGCCTTCTCCCCCCGTTGTCTCCTTCCTGAATCCCTCTGCTTTGCTACTGTATGTATGTACTATGTATGTATGCACTGTGTGTGTGTTGAAATGAATGTATGAACCCCCTGCTCAGTTAACTAGCTAGCTCACTTGTTGTTGCTGTGGTGGTTTAGGGTCCTGGAGAACGCCTGCAGGGACGATGAGGAGATCCGCGCCATCCTTGGCGACAGCATCGGCAACCCGGAGCTCATGAAGCAGAGGTTGTGTTTTTCCATAATAATAAATTACCGGGGTCTTGGTTCTTGGGGCCTCAAAGTGCAGTGCGTCTGTTGTGCTGAAATTGTAGAGCTTTGTGTGCTTGCTGTGCAGATACAAGTGAGGGTGCACGCGAAAGGCAGGGAGGGGTTCAACAGGCCCAAGACGGGCTCCGTCGCCGCGTTCAAAGTCAGCTTCCGAGAGTGAGTTGTTACGTAGATGATGAACACACATGTATTGTTATCTTCTAGGCATGCATGATAGCTGAAAGTGATTCTGGACAGCTTCAATCAGTGCGCTCGCCGGCCACCTCGCTACACCATCCCCGCACAGCCATCGGCGCGCTCGCCGCCGACTCTATCGTAACACTTGTAGACTGTAGTTAAATTTGTTCTTCCAAATTTGACTGCAGATATCATCCGCGTTTACTGAGACACTATAATATTTGGGCAAAACTGGGTTATCAGAGAACTGTGCTACTATATAAGCATCATTTTGCGTATGAATCTGATACAGTGTGAAGTATGTGTTACATCTGCTGCTGTAGACATGAGACTGCATGTGTATAGATAAATTTCTCTTGATCTGTAGCGCATTTGCGCCTTGGCATAGCATTTTTCTTTCCATAGAACTGAATGTCGCGGATAGAACTGTTCAGTCTGTCTATCTTAGTAGTAGCTACTGAAAACCGACTTGCATTGCTTCATGGAAATCTCTCACGGTCACAATGAAGAACTCAATTTTGTACAGCCAAAATTTATTAAAATCCTACGTATCTAGAACTGCATCTTCACATTCTTTAGTGCAGCCATGTAGTAGCACTGTAGTAACCTTCTTGATCAGTTCATTTAGCGATTTTTTTCCGGGGAGTTCATCTTGTCATCTATTTATATCATGAAGTTTCTAGGACAGTTGCCTGCCTGCTTGTATGATAGGCAACACCTTTCGTCTATGAAAGAAACAAGTTGATCTGGTTCCTTTGGTTGAACAGGATGTTCTTGGGCAGTGTGAGCAACTACTGCATCAACAGCGTGGGCTGCCCCGTCGTCGTGATCAAGGGCACCTGACCCATCCTTGACCCAATAAACATTCCTCATTGTATTCCACACAATGATTCTTGAGGTTTCTACTTTGTTGTACGTACGTACTCCTGTGCAAATTCACCGCACACTTCCAAGACTACTGTATGGCTTATGTTAGTATCATTCATGTTGTTTGTTAGTGCTTGTTTGGATGAGGCTGGATTTGTGCATCTTCGATCTGATGCGTTTATGCGTGCGTGTGTTGAACAGTGACCTCGGATTTGGTGAAGGGCGCCAAGGAGAAGCAGCTCAAGGTCAAGGGCCCCGTCAGGAGAAGCAGCAGTTTTAGTCAAGAAACCAGCAAGTTCTAATGCCAACTGTCTTCTGTAACTCATTTCTATTCACAGTTTCTCTGCACCTTTTTGCTATTTCCTAATAATCCTAATATTCTAATCATACTGGCTGCTGTTTAAGGTCAAATTGTTGTACTGTTAAGTGTTAGTTGATGGTTGATTAACTCCTAGTAGCAACCAAACAATTTGGAATTTGAACCGCAATGCGATTTGAATTCTTCAATCTTGATTTTTTCAATTAATGATAGCCATCTTGCACCATACTATAAAATGATGGACCAGCAACTAGCTGATTGTCAATCCATTCTTGCTAGATGTGTTGTTGTTTTTCTTGTTGTAAGATAAGATGGTAGCATCACATATCATCCTATGTTGCTGTACTAGTTCCTGAAGTGGAAGAGGGGAATGAGATATGTGTTGTGACTTGTGACTGCTTACTACTAGATGTATAGGTGCAACTAGCTAGCAACCTAACAGTATTAGTAAAAATATACATGAGTAATTCCCTCCCTATCCCTTGTGATTAATTCTAGGTCTATACATATGCCATCTATGTCTCGCAAAATATGCACCATACCTCATTCATAGTGTGATGTTTCCAGCAGGTGCCTGTTTTCATTTGCTATTCATTTGCTAGTGAATATCTCATTTTTTTCTAGCTCTGGCAACATATGAGATTCTAGGTCTATACAAATGCCATCTCATTTGCATTTAGAATTGTCTGATGTTAATGATGAGGATATACTTGAAACCTGGCCTGTCATTTTTTGTAAAAATTACATCATCAAAGTTGTTTTATGCATGCTGTTGGTAACTGTATACTCTCTCCTAACAATTTTATTACTTGTTGTATGCAGGCTGATTGGAGCCTATCCCCCCCCTTTAAAAGCCTATTTTTTGATACCAGGTGCTCATTGAGCTGTCTAAGAACAAGCAGATGATCATTTCACCATCTTTGGCCGCCCCAGGATATTTCAAACTACTTTTGCTAATGTCAGGTACTGCTGCTGTCATCAAACTGCTGTTGCTGCCACTATGTCAAACTAATGTTGTTGCTATCCTAATGAGCAGAAAGTACTTGCCGTTGTTGCTGTGAAATTTTTGCTGCTTCTCCTTCAAATCAAATTGTTGTTGCTGCTTCTCATTCAAATTGCTACTTCTATGTCAAACTTACTACGAGTGTGCTTCTGAATTGGATTTGCAGGAGAAGGGCCATGCTCAGACAAGCAAAAATATGCGACTGCTTGGGGCTGGGGCTAGTGCACCTCGGGCTGGGGCTGGATCAGCACCGCTTGGGGCTGGGGCTGGGTTTGATCAACATCGCCTGGGAGCAGCTGCAGCAGTGCCTGGGCGACAAGGAGAAGCTGCAGCAGTGCTAAGGAGAAGCAACAACGCCTAGGGAGTACTGTAGTAAACATGGTCATACGTATTGGCACGAATAGAGCTTGTTCTTATTTGATTTGCTTGCTCTGATTTGAAGTATCACGTGTTTTTTTGTGTTATGTAAACCTTGGAGATGTGTTATGTGGTGTGGTTTGATGGTTGATTTGAATTTGACCTGGAGTTTTCCTAATTTGAATGAATGTATGTGTGTGATTGGGCTAAAGTCAGCTTGGGCCAAATTGGGCAAATAATTGGGCCGAAAAAGGCCACATCCCAACAAGCATCGAACAATTTCAAAAATGAAATTAAAAGTCCTACAAAAAAGAAATGGACTACAAAAAGGCCGAGGGCCAAAAAATTGCGTGAATCCCAAAAACTAAAAAGGCCGAATTGATGGGCTAGGCCCATGTAGCTAGAGAAAATAAACAGAAAAAATATGTATAAAAAGGCTGAATTGTTGGGCCTGGCCCATGTAAAACACCCAATTGGACCGGGCAGATTCTAATTTTTGACCTTTTCAATTGGTCGCAAATTTGGCACGTCAGATTGCCATGTCGGATCCTATGTTGCCTGGGCAGACAGCTAGTGACCAAAACAAAAGGTCATGGGTTCAAGGACCTTCTGTTTTGGTCGTAAACGTCTATGACCTTCTCACAGAGAAGGTTGTGAATGTCAGTTTACGACGGACAGCTTTTGACCTTCTGTTTTTGGTCACAAAAAGGTCGCAAATGGAAAACAATGACCTTTCTGTGACCAATAGTCAAGGTCACAAGTTGACATATTTCTTGTAGTGTTTAAACTAAAATTATATAAAATTTATGCAACTAAAATTATCAAAGTATTTTCTATTCAAAACATGAAAATCAGATTATCATAAAGAATTTTTTGTTAGAAACTTTAGTAGCAAAAAGAATTGTCATAAAGATTTTTTGATAGAAACTAAAATAACAAAATATGTTTTTCAATATAATGATAAAACACAGTAATATTAAATAGCAGGAAAAAGAATCACTCCAAATATATTTTTAGTTGCATAAAGATTATAATTATTCAAATTTGGAAACTAATGGAGTAACAGAAAGATTATAATTATTCTGAGCTAAAATAAAAAAATAAAGCAAAAATCAAAAGAAAATAAATAATTCAAAGCAAAAAATAAAACAAAAAAAATAAAAAAAAGTGCCACCTAAAGGGCTACCATGGCCTGAATACGACTAGAAACCCAAAAATGGGCCAGGATTCAGGCCCGCAATAGGCCCAATAGGCCCACAGGCACATATAGTGCGTTTAGGCCCGTAAACCTGCATTTGAGAGCTCGAGAGGGCAGCGGGACTGGGGCTTATAAACCACTCTCGAGCTCCCTCAGCTAGCGAGGTGGGACTAAACTTTCGTGCCGCGACGCGGGCAGCACAGGGCCTTTAGTCCCGGTTGGTGGCACCAACCGGGACAAAAGGGGTGCATTGTAGATTTTTATTCAAAACTATGATATATTTTATAGCATTTTCGGAAACTATAGGACGTAATGCAAAAAAACCAAAACTAGTAGCCCGTCGGCCATCTTCTGGCCGAAGTAGTAGTTTTCGGCCATCTTTTGGCCGAAGTAGAAGTTTCCGGCCACAGTTAGGCCGAAGTAGAGTTTTCGGCCATCACTTGACCGAAGAGTGGGGCACCTGGCCGAAAAGGTACTTTTTGGTCAACTCTAGGCCAAAATAGACTTTTTGGCCAAGTCTAGGCCGAAAAGTACTTTTTGGTCTCGTGTAGGCCGAAGTTGCATGGCTCATGCTGAAATTTATTTTCTCGCCACCCGTTTCCCGCCAACCCCTTCCCGCCACCCGTTTCCCGCCAACCCCTTCCCGCCATATGTTCCCGCCACCGGTTTCCCGCCAATCCCTTCCCGCCTTATTTTCCTGCCAATCCCTTCCCGCCTTATTTTCCCGCCATACCGCAGTTATTCTTTCCCGCCATTTTCTCCTCTGTATCTATAAAACCCCCTTCAGGCGAAGGTGAATAAGCATTCAAGTGTAGTGTAGTCGAGATGTCCCATTATCCATTCGATCATAGTTTTCACCCTGGGATGAGCAGCACTCTTCTGAGTCTAGTTACCGATTTCAGGATGGACAATAGGATAGTTCCATGGGACGAACTCACCGGTAGTGACACCATAGTGAATGAGTTGGCTCACCAATTACGTAGGTCTGGGTGGCCTGAAAGGACTTGTGAGGAGGTACGTCAAGAACTTCTTAGGTTGCATGAAAGGTGGAAGAAGGTAGTGGAGCCGAAGAGTGAACTTTCAGAAGGACTGCAGCAAAGAATACATTTTTATGGACTGAGGAGAGCGAGGACAATGAAGATATCTTCATGCCGACGCTTCCGGGTTCTGCATCGTCGAAGGGCAAGAGTTCTGCATCGTCCAAAGGCAAGACTTCTGCATCCTCGAAGGGCAAGAGTTCTGCATCCAGCAAGGGCAAGAGTTCTGCATCGACGGAGGGCAAGAGGACCGCATCGTCGAAGGGCAAGAGGGTTGCATCAACGGAGGATGATGATGATGACTTCATGTAGTATGTAAGATGTATTCCAGTTGTACCGTTTCATTCAGATGTATTTGCATTATTAGTTTGTATTGTATTATTGTAGGGCATTATGTTCTATCTGAATTTCATTTTGTAGTATGTAAGATGTATTGCACAAGTTTAGCCGCACCGTTTAATTCAGATGTACTTGTATCTTAATTATCGGTTGTAATCTATTTGGAAATGTAACTGGAATAAGAATGTGAATTAATAGTAATATGTCTCTCGCATACATAAAACAGTATATGTCTCCTGATCAGATAGAAGGAAGTGCGATAGTAACACATACATGAAGCATGTCTCATACATAAATACTGACACACATATGCGAATAATCTAAAACTAACATAGATAATGAGTCATACATAGATAGATAAGCATATCACTGCGGGGGACGGCGACGAGTCTGGGTCTTCCTCGGGCGAGGACCGGAAGGCGATAAGCGCTGAGGCGGTGGACGAGGCTCGCGATAACCATGACCATAGTTAACCTCGTCTGTCACGGTCTGTGTCTCCTGCGTCGGTGGTGGTGGTGGAGTGTGAAACACTGTCTGCGAGAAGCCATAAATGTTTGTAGCATGGTCATCATCCTTGCGGTCGCCCTCAAAGTAATCAGCACCACCACTAAGGATGGGTGACTGCTCTGAATGCATGAACGGTTGCGACTGGTTGCCGCCTGCGGTAAAGTAAAACATGTAAAATTGATACAAATGCATGACGATTACTACACTGTTGAAAAGAATGTAGTGAGTAGGGTTACCTAGTTCCATCTACTGATGCCAGTAAGCGCTCCCTAGCTGTGAAGGAGGTGGCTCATGCCAGGAAGAGCTCCCTGGCTGTGAAGGAGGTGGCTCATGCCAGGAAGAGCTCCCTGGCTGTGAAGGATGAGGTTCTGCACGGTGCACAGAGGGTCGTGGTTGTGAACGGTGCACAGAGGGTCGTGGTTCTGAATGTTGTACAGAGGGACGTGGCGGACAATGTGCTGGAGGAGGAAGTGCAACATCCGAAGACCGTCTACACGTAACAGCTGCGTAAATCCCGCGTAGCTTGTCATCAAGACGCCTCAACCATGAGACGCCCTCTCGCGGTGGGATAGTTTCTCCCCTCTGAAAGCGCTGCATTAAAGCGGAAACCTCCTCTCGCGCCTGTACTGTCAAGTCACCCTGTACATGAAGAGTTAACCAATTATATCCTCGTTGTATGATAGACACCATGAATAGACACCCAAGCGAATATGTCCAGATTAACAAAAGACTCAACATATAAGAACCAAGGCATTTACCGCGTGGTGTCTGGTTCCTACAACAGAGGCAGTTGGGTACATATCGCTGGTGAGAGGGGCTTCGATCTGATCAGGAGCAGCTGATGGAACCAAGTAGATCCTCGTTGTATGCCGGTAACCCTGCAGATACAACCCGAACATTTCCCGGTTAAAGGCCCGAACCTCACCCCAGATATTTGTCGCAGCGGTAGTCCATTCGTCGACGTAAGGGGTAGTGCTCTTAAGCCAATAAGCCATGGACTTATTTCCTCCTAGGCGACTGTCCTTGATATTGACATGCGCGATACATGATTAGGTATATTATGAATGTAGAGATGACAACTAAAATAGTATTCGCACTTACTTGTGCACGTGGTCTGGCAAGTGTGGAATATCTGGAATCTCAGGCTCTTGATATAGACCGAACTGTCTCATCACCCTATGAAGAGACATCTCCTCAACCGTCACATCGAACACCAACTTGGCCTTGGTCATCCAAAAGTGCCGATCTCTAGTGCACAATCCAGAAATCCCAACTGGGTACCTCGATGATATAGCCTGAGCCGAGTATGGCTCCCAGATAACTTGATCCTCGTGCAAACTATCAAACTGCGCCGTGAAGGACGGGTAGCATCCCCTAACCTGACTATGTGCAAATTGTCTCTATGCATGACTACAAATAAGCATTAGTAATACTATTGAATGGCAAGAAATAATTGAATTAATTGTTACTTAATATAAAAGTACCTCTCGATGTGCCCAAACAGATCCTATAGTAGGTAAGTCGCCGATAGCAGGCACATAAGCCCCAGCTAAGTCCTCCAAACCAAAAGGTTTATCAACGTAGATATAGGGTGGTCCAATAGGGAATCTCTCGTATGACCAGAGCTGCAACAATAATGGACATCCAACAACACTAGATTTTCTAGACTTCAACAAGCAAGCTTTGCACAGGCCTCTGTCCGTAGCCGCTAACACAGCAGAACCAAAACTCCTCTGTAGAATATCCGCAGGGCAACGTGCGTCAGCTATCTCTCGTGCAATACCGATGAGTCGTGCATCGACAGTGGTCACGTGGTTCTCCGTAAACATCGTCTTGCCGAACAACCAAAGAATATATGCCTCTAGGGACCGGTCAATCTGTGCCTCCGACAACTGAACATCGGGATAGCCTAACGAGACAATCTACATAGAAACGTAATAATTGTATGAAAATAAGGGCAACTAAAAAACAACATTTGTTTAAGTGGCCGTGATGGTTACCTGAAACTGGCTCAACCATCTAAAAAGAGGTCCATGAGGATCGTTGTCTATGGCCCTAGCAGTCGGGACCGCAGCCAAAAAATGGGTCCGCATCGCTGTTTGCCACCCAGATTCTGCATCTAAGGGACCTATGGTAGCACCGGCCAGAGGTAATCCCAACAAGTAAGACACATCCTATAAAGTAGGCGCCATCTCTCCCCATGGAAAGTAAAACGTTTGTGTCTCTGGCCTCCATCTATCTACTAAGCAGGTAAGGAGTGACTTGTCGTAAGAGAAACGTTTCACTTGCCTCTTGTGTAACTGCACTGGTTCACCTGCCTCATCTAAGTCCGGACCATCAATCCACTCATCCAATGTACCCTCAACCAGCCGTGCCAAGGGTAGAAGTCCAGCCCAACTTAACCTACAAAATAAAAAGATTGTTAGCGGCTATGAAAAGTATGTCAAACATAGTAAGTCATTATATGGACTCCATTATATGCACACATACCTATCAACCCATGAATCGTGTATCAGCCAGTTAGTCTTTGGGGTACGAGTGACCAACACGTCTAAGTTGTTGCCCGCTTCCAATAGGGCGCCCCGGTGCTTTCTATCGATGTTACCATTAAGCAACGGATACAAAGACATATATGCAATTCAAACAACAAATCTCAGGTGCAAATAGAAACATAGTCCTGACATATTACAAATTAAAACATAGTCCTGACATATTACAAATTAAAACATAGTCCTGACATATTACATATTAAAACATAGTCCTGACATATTACAAATTAAAACATAGTCCTGACATATTACAAATTAAAACATAGTCCTGACATATTACAAATTAAAACATAGTCCTGACATATTACATATTAAAACATAGTCCTGACATATTAAAACCCACTACGACACATTATATAGCTTGTGAGTTATTTCTTCCTCGTCCGCCCCTTCGGCCTCGACTGCCACGACCACGTCCGCCTCTTGCTCTTGTTGTCGCAGCCGTCGATGTGGAAGCACTCGTCGATGCGGAAGCACCATCTTTGTTCAGGTCAGGACAATATTTCATCTTATGCCCATAAGCCGCGCATAACAAACATTTCCTGGTTGCTCCACCAGCTTCAGACTGGTCCATATCGTTCCGGATGCGACGGGCCTTTCGTCTGCCCCTACTTGTTCGCCGAAGGCCTGGATGCGGGATGTATACTCTCTCACCGTCGTTTACCTTGTTGAAATTGCCGACGACTCTAAACCCTGTCATCTCGCATGTCCAGGTGTTGAGCACTGCCTCTTTTAAATAGTATGGGGACACGAAGGAGATAGCATCCAACTCAATCTGGCCACAGGCAGCCAACACATGAGAGCAAGGTAGGTGCAACAACTTCGGTTTGTTGCATGTACACTCACACGTTGGATAAAATTCCGTTCCAATTTTTACCTCGTGTGTCTTCACCTCATTTCCAGAACCAAAACCATCGGTAGGAAGCTGAACCTCATACCTCCTTTCTTGATTCCCTATGAGTCTGACAGTGTGCTTCTTTGCTTTCTCTATCTTCTTTGCCATGTATTCCATGACACGGCTACAATAAGGTGTGTTCTGATTATCTTCAATATGCTTCTTTGCTAACTCGTGCCTTTCTCTGAAATATCTCAAAGTGCCATGGAATACAGCCTCCACAATAGCTATGAGTGGCAATGCTCTATTCCCTCTCAGCACAAAGTTATACACCTCTGCAAGATTGGTTGTCATGTGGCCATACCTAGCTCCATGTGTGTCATGCAGCAAAGACCAATTCACTGGAGGATCTTTCTCTATCCACTCAGAAAAATTCTTTATTGCCCTTCCCTTCTTTCTCGTAGTATTAGGAGGGTCAATTGCTGGCAAGTCACAAAGACCTACTGGCTCCTCTAGCTCCGCGATGAGTGCTGCTAATTTAACTTGATCTTCTTCCATTTTCTTCCTTGCACGGACCTGCTTCTTAGTAAACTCATCTAGTTTTGACCAAATAAATTCGTATTTGCGCTGCTGGCTCTGCTTGCATAATTTTTTGAACAAGTTCATCAACCGCTTGTTCTTGAACTGTGAAAAAAAATTAGCCCCAAGATGGCGCATGCACCACCGGATCTGCAAGTCCCTCCAAGGTGTTGGTTCGTCATCTGTTGGATTACGAAGTGTCTTCACGGCCTTCAATATACCAGCATGTCTGTCATGAATGACACACACGTTTGGTCGGTCCTTCATGATGGCAATTTTCACTTGGCGGAAGAACCATACCCAGCTGAGAAAGTTCTCACCTTCCACAAATGCCATGGCAAGTGGGATGATTTGATTGTTCCTGTCCACACCAATAGCAGTCAGGATTTGCCCTCTATACTGACCGGTCAGGAATGTACCATCCACAAACATAACAGGAGGACAATGCCGGAAAGCTTCGATGCACATACCAAAAGAGAAGAACAGTCGTTTCAACACCTTGAAATCTGGTATACTCAGCAACCTCATGTGTTGTACGTTCACATAAGTGCCGGGATTCCTCTCCTTCAGTATGCCCAGGAGACGGACAACATTATCATATGAGTCGAAGAACGTCCCAAACCTTTCCTCCATAGCCTTCTGCTTAGCCCTCCAAGCCTTCCCATAAGGAATGACATAATTCCATCTGACCTTCACTGCTGTCTGGATGTGTTTTGCTTCCATATCTTTCTTCTCTACTATCTCAGTATACATGAGTTGTGCAATGAGACTTGAAGTCAGGTTCGGATTCTTCACCAGCAGGTTCTTCCTCACACAATTATGTGGGACGACAATGGTGACAACCCAGTGGATGTCATACTTCGGCACGTGCCCGTGCACCTTCCCAGGACAACTTGTTTCAACACATTTCACGGTATAGTTTGTTGGACTTGATATGTGTGTCCGGAAAACCCTCTGCGTAGACATAGCCCACTTTATCACCGCATACTTCAAATTTTTTTTCTTTGTATCAAACATAGCCCCTATATGTACTTGGTTCAGATTATACTGCCATGGAGTCTCATGGCCGTCGTTGACCGTAAGGCCGGTGGATATGTCCTGCTCCCATGCAGAAGGAATCGGTACCTCCACTTCATCCTCAGAATTTTCAGAATCCAGTTCCTCCACCAATCCATCCTCGTCCTCTTCCTCCATCACCCTCTGCATTTCATCCCCTTCCTCATCCCCATCAGCAAAACCAGAACCAGCTAATATTATCGACTGGCTACTCTGCCCAGTATCAGGACCACAAACATTGTGTGGCACGTACTCCGACTCTTTCTCGGGTTGGCTAGCATACACATCTTGTGGCTGTGACCCGGATAAAACAATCTCGGTCGCCACTTCACTGCCCTGACCGGTTTCATACCCCCTGTGGAGTTGTACGGCATTCTCCTCCTTCGGCACATGTTGCACAAGTACATATGGGTGGATTCTTCGGTCTCGGCAGCGTCTTAACACGGACAACCAATGTTGGCTCCTATCTACCGGCATCAACTCCCACTTGACATATTTACAAGATTTGGTCCACAATGCGTGAATACTGACGGAACATACTTCAGCATCCAGCCTGAAACTAGTTGTCAGCCAGTACTTCAATTGTCTAATGTCCAGTCTGTCCGGGTCTGCTAGTGTCATGACGCCATTTTTAAACTGGCTAAGATCAACTCCCAACTCATTATATCGAACGTTACCAGCGCCGTAGTAAACAGTCAAATTTACTGATTCAGACATTTTCACTTGTCAGACATTGTCATCTTCTCGTTAATCACAACGAACACTAATATTACCCGCTACACTAACTACGCGCTAAAATGCCACCCCAAACATATTAACACTAAATAATAAACTATACAATTTAGAGAAAATTTGTGACGCCATGGTTATACCTTCGAAGCGTGCGTCTCTTCCGGTCACCGGTACCGGCCACCGGACAACGGCAGCGCCGCCCACTCGACGACCGGAGGTTCAACTCCGGTCACCCCCCAAGCTGCTGCTCCCACTAGTGCAGAACCGGGCAATAGCACCGGTTCGTAAGGCCCTTTAGTGCCGGTTCCACAACCGGCACTAAAGTGTGGTCACTAAAGCCCCCCCCCCCTTTAGTACCGGTTCAGCACGAACCGGTGCTAAAGGCCAACCACGTGGCACGAGCCAGCTCCGGGGGCCCGGTGCTAAATGTTTGTGGGTTTTTGTTTTATTTTTTATTTTTCAATTAAATTTGTGTTATCAATTTAATTCTTTTTCGTTTGCTGGTATTTTACGATACTACACATTGTACACGTTATGCATATATATATATATAATGTATCATCAATGTCTCACAAACCATCATATTAATTAATTCACACATACACACATGTATAGCTATATACAATTTCTCCTACATATGCATGTTGCCTTCGGAGCCAGTGGCATTAGCCTAATTGGTGCCTTCGGAGCACGATGGGGGCGGTAGCGGGTAATAGTATTCTCCCTTCGGATTTATGACCTGGTCGAGCAAAAATCCCGCTATTTCCTCTTGAAGTGCTTCTACGCGCTCCGTTTCTAGGAGCTTCTCCCGCACCTCTGTGAACTGTTAAGAAGGAGATCAATATGCATGTGTATTAGTTGTGTGACTAGATATCGATAATGGTGTAAAAATTGTGAATAGTGTTTTGACAAGCGTACCCATTCCTGTCTTTGAGATCTGCTCCTTTCGGACGCCATCATGCGAATGTTCTCGCAAACGCAGAATGCACACAGATCAGTCCCCTGCGCCTGCTTCAGGGCCTTTACAAGAATGGAATTTGATCAGATAATAATTAATCAAGCATGATAATTAAAGAGATGGCAGCTAGCTAGCTAGTACTACTTAATTACTTACCTTGGATCGAAACCATTTAAGCTTTTGTTTCCATTCTCCTGGGGTCACGCTGATGAACCTTGCCCAAGCCCTGCCCGCCGACAAAGAAAATGAATAAAGGGGTTATTAAATAGTTCATATCATGAAAAATGACGAACTAAATAGGCCGAGATATATAGTTAATAATGATTGAAATTACCTGCTGACTATCCCAAACAAGATGTTATAGTCAGTTTTTTCTTTGAGTAGTGAGTCCGGTATTTCAACTGTTCCGGCGTCAACTTCAATGATACACAAGACCCAGTGAAATCTGCATGCACACACGTTTGCATGTCTTAATTAAGCGGGCATATGTAAAGCAAAAACATGTAGCTAGCTAGTAGGCAAAAACAGAGAATTTGTAGTACAAGACAGTGTGACTCACTGGAAGTTATAAGGAAGTAGTATATCTTCATTGTATTTGAGGCGCTTCAAGAACTCTAGCATGTTGTCCTCTGCGTCCTTTTGATAACGTGGATTTAGTTTCCATGTGTATTCATTAACGGTGTTTGGGTCAATGAACCCAATGCCAAAGCGTCCACCTTTTCTCATTTCATATATCTTCATCCTGCATATAATACCACAGAAAAGAATATAGTGAGGATAATTACAGGTAATGATTGATCAAAAGGATCAGTACAGCTAGCTTGAGACTTAAATTACAGAAAGAAATTACTTACAGACAATAGCAACTGACGATAGATTTGTCGAGTGCGTCTTGATTGTATAACTGAAACAGTTCAGAATACTCAACGGACACAGCTTTCTCATGGAAGTAATGCTCCTCCTTGACATTCACCATGAGGGACAATCGATCGGAAATCTTGGTAATGTTCATGTACCATTGATGCAATTCATACATTCTCGTTGGGAGGTTCTTGACCTTGTCTGGCTCGACCAAAGGTTGGCCCCGGACATATTTCCGTTTTATTTCATCCTCTCTAAGGACAGGCATGGGCTCGATCTCGAGGAGTTGTCCAACAGTGATTTTGAGAACTTCAGCCTGCATTATATGGTCCTCCGTTATTACCACATTGCCCACCTCAGGAACGTAAACTGTTTGCCCACAATAATATTGGGCGCGCGTACTGTCACGTGTTGTTGGCACAACAAGCGAGGGGATCGATTGTGCCGCCTGTTCTCCCAGCTAGGGAATGGTTTTCCCGCATTTTTTGATAGCTCCTTCTTGTTTGCTCGATCCCGAGCTCGCCTCCTTACGTAGACGTGCTCGATTTAACTTCCTGATGTGGCGCTCATAGTCTGTGTCAAAAGGCTTGGGAGCTGGTGGTTGAGCCATACGAATGAAGTGGTCAATCGTTTCCTCAGGCACTTTTTCCCTTGGCGGCGGTGGCGGTTTCGGTGCAAAATGGGCTTCCACCTCGGACTTCGATATGGCTGCGATTTCCTCCTCGGACCTGTCATAAGACCTCTGCGGAAGAGGCGTGAGGCTTGGACCATATTTATATCGCTTGCCTCCGCCTGTACTTCATGTACTACCTCGACTCGTACCGCTACGCACCATAGCTGCGGGGTGTCTCTTCTGCGATTGCTGAGGCGGCGGAGACGCCGGCTGACGGGGCTGAGTTGGACGAGGAGGAGTGGCCGCCTGAAGTTGTGCCGGACTTGGAGGAGGAGTGGCCTGAGGTTGTGCCGGACTTGGAGGAGGAGTGGACGTCTGACGCTGTGGCGGACTTGGAGGAGGAGGAGTGGCCTGACACTTTGCCGGACTTGGAGGAGGAGTGGCCTGACACTTTGCCGGACTTGGTGGACTTGCAGGAGCGGGAGACTGCTGACTCGGTGGCGGACTTCGACGAGGAGTCAGATGACGCGGTGTCGGTGGCCTTCGAAAGATGATGCAATCCTTTTTCCATAGGATGATATGATGGTTGGCGTCTCCGAGAAAGCGCTCGTCCTCACCTCCAGGAATGTCAAGCTCTAGCCCCGAATATGGGTGCACCACCTCGTCAACCATGACACGAGCATAGCCCTCTGGAATCGGGATCCAATGGTAGGTTGCTTTGGGGGTAACTGGAAAAGCAACGCCGTCCGCCACCTTCATGGATATGTTCTTCATTTTGACGTGTAGCTCGCAGCTAGTGTTCTCCGTGATGTCATCCATGGGGTATCTACCCAGCATTGCGTCGTCCTGGGCGGAACCCACGCTGCTTCTCTGCATGGATGGGGCGGTGCTATCCAATGCTGGATCATCCGCTAGCTGCTGCAGCTGCTGAGACCCCCTTTGCTGGCTAAGTGAGTCGATATGCTCTTGCTGCCGCTGGAATTTGACTACCAATTCCGCTTGACTTGCTTCTAGGCCTTGAAGGCGTTCATAGTCCCGCTTCCTCTGCTCCTCCTCCATCTTCCTCTTCTTCTCCTCTGCAATCTTCTTTCTCGCACGGGTTCTGTAGTCGGTGTTCCAGTCTGAAAACCCCTCATACCACAGAATAGCGCCCTTGCCTCGTGTTCTTCCCGGGTGTTCAGGATTTCCCAGGGCACGCGTAAGCTCGTCGTTCTCTCTGTTGGGCTGGAACACCCCCGATCGTGCCTCTTCTATTGCAACAAGTATCGCATCGTCGGCTCCGTTCAGACATGCCTTCGTCGAAACTTTGCCTGTCTTCGGGTCCAACTCCCCCCCCCATGCGCATAGAACCAAGTCCTGCACCTGGGGGGCCAGCTCTTAGTATCCGGAGTGACACCTTCATCCTCCATCTCTTTCTCAGGCTTATCCCACTTAGGCATTGCCACCGCATAGCCACCTGGCCCTAGCTTATGGAACTTATCCTTTTTTCGGCATTCTTCTTGTTTATTCTCGACCGTTCCTTAGCTAATTCCGAATCCTTGAATTACACGAAATCGTCCCAATGAGCACGTTGGTTCTCTAGTGTTCCCTCGAATACTGGAGTCTTCCTTCCTCCCTTGACGTACTTGTCCCATTCACGATTCTTGTGGTTCTTGAATGCAACCGCCATCTTCCTAAGAGTAGCGTCCTTGACTTTCTGCACATCTGCTTCTGTGAAATGATCTGGTAGGGTGAAATGTTCCATGAGAGTATCCCAAAGCAGATCTTTTTGATTCTTGTTGACAAAAGTAACATCTGGACGTGGAGCAGCATCCTCTTTGCCTTTTTGTCCTTTGTCTTTTGCTGGCTCTCTCCATTCTTGAAGGGAGATCGGGAGTTGGTCCTTCACAAGAACTCCGCACTGACGAATGAACTTGTCCGCAATCTTCTTAGGCGCTAATGGTTCGCCATTAGGTATGACTGCCTCGATATTGTACTTTACGCCCTCCTTCAACTTTTTGTTCGGGCCTCGTTTTGTCCTTTTGCCTGAAGATTTGCTCGATCCGGATGGCTGAAAGAACAAAGATCGATTCGTTAATATATCTTCAAGTCATTTAAAACATGTGATGATCACCAGAAACCTGCTTATATAAATATATATACCTCGCCGGTGTTTGTTGTTTCAGGATCAACATGTTCTTCGCCATCGTCATAATCGTAGTTCATGACTTCATCAATTCGGTCATCGCGATCGAATATCATATCACCCTCTCCGGTGTTGTTTAGAAATTCGGAGCCGTCATAATCTTCTTCATTCTGATTATCATCTGGCCCGCGTATCATATCGAACATGGTCTGTTCTCCCTCTCTGTCGGTATTGTCTGCCATAGCTTTTATTTAACTAATTCAAAAGAAATATAAAACAATTTAGTATTCAAATTACATCGTCTCGAATAATAGATATAATCTCGAATACTTCGTCTAGAATAATAGATACAATCTCGAATACATCGTCTCGAATAATATATAATATTGAATAGTACATCACTGGCTAGCTAATTAAAGATCGAATACTACAGAAGAATCTAGGACACTCGCGGTTCCTGCATCGCGGGCGGTGGACACCCAAAGAGAAGGAACCCTCACAGGATCATAGCTGAAGTGAGATCCCTGAAGATACTGCCAGGTATTGGAGAACCTGCCGCCCTCTAACGCAACCATGTAGCGATGGACGTGCTCGTCCTCCTCCCTGACACGGCGACGTACCTCCTCCGGCGGGGCCGGGTCCCTCCACACCGAAACTGGCCCACGCGAACGCCACCAAACGAGATCAGGGTCGACGACGGGACCCGGGGCCGGGTTCCTCATCAAGCGGCGTCCCTCCAGGCAGCACCTCCCAGTGCCAGCCCGGCGGAGCCCAGTCCCGGACATGGGCCGGCTGGACGTCGTCGCGGACGGGTCGACGGCGAGGATGCGGGCCGGGCATCATCGAGAACAAATACTAGCTATATGCCCGCAAAAAATAATATTTTTTTAATGATTGGATTTTGATAACTAAAATTTCTAACATTTCTACTATTTCAGAAATCTATATACTATTTCATACTAATTAAGCATCTAACACGAAAAACAGAAAAAACAATTTCTATACATCCATTAAAAACAGAAAAAAACATTATATAAAAAAATTCCATACTAATTAAACACTAATTATATCCATCTAATATGCATTCATACATATATACTAGTGAAAAAACAATAATCTAAAAAATCTAAACTAATTAAACATACAAAATACATATATACTAATATATACATGCATTCATACATATATACGTGTATGTGTGTGTGTGTTCATCATGCTTGTGTGTGTGTATGGGCTCGGGGAGGGGCGGCGCCCATGGTGGCCGCCGGGGGCGAGGGAGAGGGGTTAGAGGGGGAGAGCTCACAGCGGGGCGACGGCGACGGCGAGGCGACGGCTGGGGCAGCGACGGGCCGGGGCGTGACGCGCGGGGGCGGCGACGCAGGGACGGCGCGGCGGGGATGGGCCCGGGGCGGCGACGGAGACGAGGGCGGCGACGGGGACGGGGGCGGCGACGGCGACGGGGACGGGGGCGGCGACGGCGACGGGGGCGGCGACGGCGACGGGGTCGGTGACGGCGTTGATTGATCGGGGCGGGCGGTTCAATGGGGAAACAGAGGAAGAAACAGAGGGAGAATGAAATTTTTCGAAGTGTTGTATTTATAGAAGGCACCTTTAGTACCGGTTGGAGCCACCAACCGGTACTAAAGGTCTGTTTTGGCCAGCCCAAGCAGCGTGAAGCGACCCCCTTTAGTACCGGGTGGTGGCACAAACCGGTACTAAAGGCCCACCTTTAGTACCGGTTTGTGCCACCACCCGGTACTAAAGGGGGTGCGCTGGCGCAGGTGCGGTGCGGCAAGTTTAGTCCCACCTCGCTAGCCGAGGGGCGACCGCACTGGTTTATAAACCCCCGTGCGGTCGCTCTCTCGAGCTCCTCTCCAAAGCATGCCTACTGGGCCTACGTGTTCTTTGCTGCCTTGTGGGCCCACTTGGCCTTTGCGGGCCTGCATCCTGGCCCAACAACAGGTTGGGTTTCTAGTCGTATGCAGGCCGCTCTGGCCTAGTAGGCGGGTTTTTTTTTGCTTTATTTATTTTTGTGTTGTTTTTTGTGTATTTAGAGTTTCTTTGTGAATATTTTTGCTTTAGGTACAAAAAATTACAAACTTTCTGTTAGTGCCCGTAGTTTTCAAATTTGAATAGTTTAAATTTTGAATTATTTGAAATTAATGTGAATCATTAGTTTATGAATAATTTAACTTTAAAAATCAGTAAAGGCATGAAAGAATTTGTTTGCACATAAAATTTCTTCGCGTTTCAAATGCCAAAACACATAACTACCCTAACTATTACAGAGATTCCCTCTGGGTGTGAAACACAGAAGAAAGTGATGATAGTGAAGCCGATCACATCCCAGATCTTTGGGTGTGAAACTTTTTCTTCGCGTGTGTCCCTTTGCGCCGTAACCATGGAAAATCTTCATCATTTAACAGGATGCTCGGGTCAATATTCACTGTGAATGGAGAAATTTCATCAAACTTTTCATAATCTTCTGACTTGTCTGTCTTGTCATCCACTCCCACGATGTTTCTCTTCCCAGAAAGAACTATGTGCCGCTTTGGCTCATCGTACGATGCATTCGCTTCCTTATCTTTTCTTTTTCTTGGCTTGGTAGACATGTCCTTCACATAGAAAACCTGTGCCACATCATTGGCTAGGACGAATGGTTCGTCTGCATACGCAAGATTGTTGAGATCCACTGTTGTCATTCCGTACTGCGGGTCTTCCCTTACCCCGCCTCGTGTCATATTGACCCATTTGCACCGAAACAAATGGACCTTTAAACCACGTCGATAGTCAAGTTCCCATATGTCATGTATATAACCATAATATGTTTCCTTTCCCGTCTTGGTTTCTGCATCAAAACGGACACCACTATTTTGGTTGGTGCTCTTCTTATCTTGGGCGATCGTGTAAAATGTATTACCATTTATCTCGTACCCTTTGAAAGTCATTATATTCGAAGATGGTAACTGGGACAGCAAGTACAGGTCATCTTCAATAGAGGTGTCATGCATGGTACGTGTCTGCAACCAGCTGGCGAAACTCCTGGTTTGTTCACGTGTAATCCAGTCATCAGACCGCTCCGGGTGTTTGGAGCGTAGCAAATTCTTGTGTTCATCCATATACAGAGCCACCAAGGCGGAATTCTGTAGAACTGTCTAGTGTGCTTCAGTGAGAGAATGTCCGTCCATACATATTATTTGTTCCCCTCCTAGCGTGCCTTTTCCATCCAGTCTGCCCTTATGCCGCGATTCAGGAACACCAATCGGCTTAAGGTCAGGAATAAAGTCAATACAAAACTCAATGACCTCCTCATTTTGATGGCCCTTGGAGATGCTTCCTTCTGGCCTAGCACGGTTATGAACATATTTCTTTAAGACTCCCATGAACCTCTCAAAGGGGAACATATTGTGTAGAAATACAGGACCCAAAACGTTAATCTCTTCGCATAGGTGAACTAGGACGTGCGTCATGATGTTGAAGAAGGATGGTGGGAACACCAACTCGAAACTGACAAGACATTGCACCAAATCATTCTGTAACCTTGGTATGATTTCTGGATCGATTACCTTCTGAGAGATTGCATTGAGAAATGCACATAGCTTCACAATGGCTAATCGAACGTTTTCCGGTAGAAGCCCCCTCAATGCAACCGGAAGCAGTTGCGTCATAATCACGTGGCAGTCATGAGACTTTAGGTTCTGGAACTTTTTCTCTGCCATGTTTATTATTCCCTTTATATTCGACGAGAAGCCAGACGGTACCTTAATACTGAGCAGGCATTCAAAGAAGATTTCCTTCTCTTCTTTGGTAAGAGCGTAGCTTGCATGACCCTGATATATGCCGTCTTCTCCGTGCATACGTTGCTGGTCCTCCCGTGCCTCAGGTGTATCTTTTGTCTTCCCATACACGCCCAAGAAGCCAAGCAGGGTCACGCAAAGATTCTTCGTCACGTGCATCACGTCGATTGCGGAGCGGACCTCTAGGTCTTTCCAATATGGCAGGTCCCAAAATATAGATTTCTTCTTCCACATGGGTGCGCGTCCGTCAGCGTCCTTTGGAACAGGTTGTCCGCCAGGACCCTTTCCAAATATCACCTTCAAATCCTTGACCATATCATGTACATCAGCACCAGTACGGTGGCGAGGCTTCGTCCGGTGATCCGCCTCACCTTTGAAATGCTTGCCTTTCTTTCTTACGGGATGCCTGCTCGGAAGAAATCGACGATGTCCCAGGTACACATTCTTCATACAACTATTCAAATATATACTGTCGGTATCATCCAAACAGTGCGTGCATCCGCGGTATCCCTTGTTTGTCTGTCCTGAAAGGTTACTGAGAGCAGGCCAATCATTGATGGTCACGAACAGCAACGCCTTTAGGTCAAATTCTTCCCCCATGTGCTCATCCCACGCACGTACACCTGTTCCATTCCACAGTTGTAAGAGTTCTTCAACTAATGGCCTTAGGTACACATCAATGTCGTTGCCGGGTTGCTTAGGGCCTTGGATGAGCACTGGCATCATAATGAACTTCCGCTTCATGCACAACCAAGGAGGAAGGTTATACAAACATAGAGTCACAGGCCAGGTGCTATGGTTGCTGCTCTGCTCCCCAAAAGGATTAATGCCATCTGCGCTTAGACCAAACCATACGCTCCTTGCGTCATCTGCAAACTCCTTCCCGTACTTTCTTTCGATTTTTCTCCACTGCGACCCGTCAGCTGGTACTCTCAACTTTCCGTCTTTCTTACGGTCTTCTCTGTGCCATCGCATCGCCTTGGCATGCTCTTTGTTTTGGAACAAACGTTTCAACCGTGGTATTATAGGAGAATACCACATCACCTTGGCAGGAATCTTCTTCCTGGGGCGCTCGCCCTCGACATCACCATGCTCATCGCGGCTGATCTTATAGCGCAATGCACCACATACCGGGCAAGCGTTCAAATCCTCGTACTCACCGCGGTAGAGGATGCAATCATTAGGGCATGCATGTATCTTCTGCACCTCTAACCCTAGAGGGCAGACAGCCTTCTTTGCTTCGTACGTACTCTCGGGCAATTCGTTGTCCTTTGGAAGCATATCCTTTATCATTACCAGCAACTTTCCAAATCCCTTGTCAGATACACCATTCTCTGCCTTCCATTGCAGCAATTCCAGTGTGGTGCCCAGCTTTTTCTTGTCACCTACGCAATTCGGGTACAACAATTTTTTGTGATCCTCTAACATGCGCTGCAACTTCTTCTTCTCCAAATCACTTGCGCAGTTTCTCTTTGCATCGGCAATGGCCCGACCTAGATCATCAACGGGCTCATCTGATGCCTCTTCTTCAGCTTCTTCCCGCATTGCCGGCCCAGCTTCTTCCCGCATTACCGGCTCAGCTTCTTCCCCCATTGTTGTATCATCGTATTCAGGGAACCCATGGCCAGGATAGCTGTCGTCGTCCTCTTCTTCTTCATTGTCTTCCATCATAACCCCTCTTTCTCCGTGCTTGGTCCAAACATTATAGTGGGGCATGAAACCGGACTCAAACAGGTGGACGTGAATGGTTCTTGACGTAGAGTAATTGCGACCATTCTTACAGCCAGCACATGGACAAGGCATAAAACCATCCGCCCGCTTGTTTGCCTCAGCCGCAAGCAGAAAAGTATGCACGCCCTCAACGAACTGGGGAGAGCATCGGTCATCGTACATCCATTGCCGGCTCATCTTCATTACACAACACCGAATAGACCAAATTAATACAAGTTCATACATAAAGTTCATACAACACTTAAATGCAACAAACAAATAACTCTCTAGCTAAAGCATTTAAATGCAACAACAAATGCGATCAAGATCGCAACTAAGGTAACAATTGATCCAACAGCATAATGATACCAAGCCTCACTATCGATGGCATATTTTCTAATCTTTCTAATCTTCAAGCGCATTTTCTCCATCTTGATCTTGTGATCATCGACGACATCGGCAACATGCAACTCCAATTCCATCTTCTCCCCCTCAATTCTTTTCAATTTTTCTTTCAAGTACTCGTTTTCTCTTTCAACTAAATTTAACCTCTCGACAATAGGGTCGGTTGGAATTTCCGGTTCACATACCTCCTAGATAAAAATATCTATGTCAACTTGATGGGCATAATTTGTCATAAACACGAAATGCAACAAATAGTTTTAAAAGAGAATATACCACATCCGAATCATAACAAGGACGAGGGCCGACGGGGACGGATATCAAAACCATGGCACTATGTATAACAAACAACGTACGGGTAAGATAATTATTATACGAGTAACTATATATCCAAATCACACAAACATCAATTTTTTATATAAAATTTCATGAACAAGAGGCTCACCACAAGGTGGTGCCGGCGACGGGACGGTGCGGGCGATCGACGGTGGTTACGACAGAGATTTAGAAGGCACTAAGTAAACCACACCTACATATGCAAACTAAGTGTTATTTTGACCTCAAATTGCATATAAATCAAATACTAGCACATATATATATTTCCTCCCAAATTACTAAACTCACAAATTAATAACTATATAAAGCATTGCAAGAGCTAATCTAGCAATGAGAGATGAAAGGACAAAGTTGCTAACCTTTGTGATCACTTGAATGGATGGGGGCCTTCAAATCTTGACAAATTTTGGGCAAAATGTGTGATGAGCTCGAGGGGAGAAGAGGAAGAACAGAGAGGAAGAGGAGAGGGGAAAGGGGGAAGAACAGAGCGAGCTGGACGAAGGGTTTATATGCAGGAGGACCTATAGTACCGGTTCGTGGCACGAACCGGTACTAAAGGTGCTGGAGGGGGCCCAGACTGACAACATCCTGCCACCACCCTCATTAGTACCGGTTCGTGGCACGAACCGGTGCTAAAGGTTAGCCACGAACCGGTACTAATGAGAGCGGCCCGGCTAGCCGTTGGAACCGGCACTAATGTATACATTTGTGCCGGCTCTAATACAAACCGGCACTAATGTGCTTCACGTTTGACCCTTTTTCTACTAGTGTCCTCCTCACCACCTCCTCCTCCACAGCTGCTGCTCCTCCTCACCACCACCTCCTTCCCAACCGGACCTCCTCCACCCCACCATGGCTCCTCCCCCAAGCGCACAAAAAACTATCCCATAACAAAAAAAACACCGTAGGCCGGTGGAGAATGCTATGATCTATCTATTCTGTGCCTTGGTTGTGTAAATGAGTGCAAATTGGAGGAGATCAGGGAGGAGATGGGAGCTCTATGGAGAAGAACGAGAGGAACGAGAAAGAACAGAGGTGAGCACGAAGAGGAAGGTGACGACGGGATTGGCCTTATCCAGACCTTTTCGGTCTAGGCCTGGCCGAAAAGCTTTTCGGCTGCGGGCTGGCCGAAAACGGCCCATTTCGGTCTAGGCCTGGCCGAAGCTACTATTTTCGGCCCACCCCCACCCGACGAGACCTCTTCGGCCCAACTGAGGCTCATTTCGGCCTACAGCTGGACGAAAAGTCCTTTTCGGCCAAGTTCTGGCCAAAAACTACCACTTCGGCCACCACAAGACCGACAGGGTCATATTTTTGATATATTGGCAATGGGTACTATAGTTTCTGAATTAGCTATAAAAAAGGTGATAGTTTTGAAAAAAAATCGCATTGGTACCGGTTCGTGGCACCAACCGGTACCAATGCCCCGCTTTAGTCCTGGTTGGTGCCTCCAACCGGGACCAAAGGCCTCTGCTTCCCGCCCTTTGGGCTGCTGAAAAGAGGCCTTTGGTCCCGGTTGGAGGCACCAACCGGGACTAAAGGGGGGCATTGGTCCCGGTTGGTGCCACGAACTGGGACCAATGCTCTTCCTATATAAGCAGCACTCGTGAAAATTTGGTTCAGTTCCTTCTTCCCCGCCGCCCGACGCCGCCAGGCTGCCCGTCCGTCTCCGCCTCGCCGTCGCCGTCGTCGCCCCGCGCCGTCCCGCGCCGCCCCGACACCGTTGCCGCCCCCGCCCCACGGCCCGTGCCCCGCGACGCCGCCGACCCCTGCCCATCGCCGCCCCGCCCCGTCCCGCGCCGCACCTCACCGTCGACCGCCGGCCCCTGCCCCTCACGCACCGTCGCCATCGCCGTCGCCATCCCCTGCCCGTCGCCCTCGCCGCGCCCCTCACGCCGTCGCCCCCGTGAGCAAAATTTTTGCTAATTTAATTTGATGTTAGTAGTAGTTAATTTAGATGTGTAGTATAATTTAGGTGTGTAGTTAATTGAGTTAGATTTTGTTAGATTTTTTTGTTAGATTTTTTTGTAGTTCATAGATTTTTTTTGTTAGATGTGTAGTTCGTAGATTTTTCAGTTAGATTTTTTTTTCATATTGTGTAACTAATTTGTTCATATTGTGTTAGATTTTTTTTCTGTTAATAGATTGTTTTGGTGATATTATTGTTGAATATGCATGTTTGTATGTTCATATATATGCAAAGATCGAATATGTCAAATTTTTATGATTTTTTTCGGTTCACAGAATTTTTATGATTTTTTTCTGTTG
Organism: Triticum aestivum; assembly: GCF_018294505.1. Lineage (NCBI taxonomy): Eukaryota > Viridiplantae > Streptophyta > Magnoliopsida > Poales > Poaceae > Triticum > Triticum aestivum. The sequence goes on along the minus strand of NC_057803.1, from coordinate 739,882,036 downwards.
TAATTTTGTTCATAGAATTTTAATGATTTTTTTGTTCATAGTATTTTCTTTGTCAATTTATGTATATGTTCATATTGTGTATGTACAGGAAAATTGTGCATGATCAAAGTCATTTATGAATATGTTCATATTTAGAATAGAGGAAAAAGAAAAAAATAAGAAGAGAAAGTGATTAATATAATTAGTTAGAAAAATAATAGAACTATAGTTAAACTAGTTTATTTTTAGTAAGTACCACTTTATTTTGTTTCTATACTACTATATAGTGTACGAGTTTTAGGCCTCTTTTGGTTCATAGGATAGGATTATCACAGGAATAGGAATCTTGTAGGAAATGAGATGACATGTATCTCAAATCCTATGAGTAGGAATAGGAAACAAGATGTCATTTGGTTGACACCAAAGGAATTTTTCCATTGAGTCTAGGCTCTTTTTTATTTTCCTATGAAATGTGGAGGATAGGAACCAATCCTATGTAGAAATAGGAATCCATTCCTATAAACCAAAGGGCTCTAAAGGAAAAAATCCTATAAAAATCCTATCCTCTAGAATTCCTATGAAATTCCTCTAAATCAAAGGAGGCCTTAAATGTTTGAATTCAGGCATTGAAATGCGTTTCTGGCCGTTCATTGGGCTCCATCCAACGGTTTATAACACAGGGATTCGCTGCTACAGTGCCATTCAGTGTTATCTGGTCGTTCCAGAAATATCGATCGATTAGCGCCGAGAAGGGAAACAGTCGCCGTGATCGTATGGCCTGGAGTTGTACAAATTGTTTTATACTACTACCTGACATCCGCAGAGCTACATGACCTGTGTGGTCAGATAAACAATTCTGACAGGAGGTGAAAAAGTAGAAGGATAAAAAAATAAAATATAAATAAATCAAACCGGGTGCAGCGCCCACATTCGTACTTCTTTTTTAGCGTGCACATACGATGCATGGCCTCACTGCCGCATTCTGGCTGGAAGGTTGTAGTAAATGCTACCTAAACCTAGCTATATATGTACCCGCTTTTTCAAAATGTATTTCAAATATGTTTGAAAATGATAAAAATTACAAAACAAAATTTCATGCGTATATTTTCACAAAATATGTGCGGGAAACAAAATTCTATAAATAATTGCCTTTTTATTTTGCCTTTGTACAGAAGATCAATTTTAGTGCTTCTAAATAGCGTTTCACAACACGTCTTTTTCTGTCTTTCTGCACATGCAAAAAAAGTTGTTTAATTCTTCCATGGAACTTTCTATTCTCATGTGGAACATGGTGGGAGATTAATGCGTGCAGCTTTTTCAGAATTTTTTGTCATTTACAAATGTGTTTTTCGAAGTGAATTCATATGTACTTTTTTCAGAATGTGTTTTTCAAAGTGAGCTAACATGTACTTTTTCAGAATTTTTTGTCATTTATAATTAAATTTTTCGAAGAGGGTTCATCTATTTAATTTCCGCAATAGGTACCCCAATTTTTGTGCAATTACATATTCATGTGATAGTGATTGCGTAAGAACATGAGAAGCTTTCTTATGCTAATTCCGAGTATATGCACATGAACATTTGTTTCATTTCTCAGTCATTTTCATGACTTATTTTCGCCAAAATCACTCTGCAACGTAAAAGACGTGCATAGCGCGTGCATGCATACTAGTATATAGTAAGTGCTTCATATATATAGTTAAACTAGCTAGTTGATTTAATAAACTACTTTATTTTACTATATATAGAAGTAGTTTATTTTTAGTAAGTACTACTTTATTTATTTATAGTAAGTGATTAGTAGTTGAACTAGTTGATTTAATTAATAAAACTACTTTATTTAACCATATATAGAAGTAGTTCCCGCATCGACGTCGACGATGCCTATCCCGCATCCTCGTCGTCGTCGACTCGGCGGTGGAGGCCTGCTTGATCAGGACCATGTTCGGGACTGGGCTCCGCCGGGCTGGTATTGGGAGGTGCTACCTTCCGGGGGACGTAGGTTGGTGAGGAGGCAGCCCGTTGTTGACCCGATCCTTGTTTGGTGGCGGTCGCGTGGGCCTGGTGACGGTGTCGAGGCTTCCGGACACCGCGGAGGTGGTACGTCACCGTGTCAGCGAGGAGGACGAGCACGTCCGTCGCTACATGGATGCATTGGAAGGCAGGTTCGACAATACTTGGCAGGTTATTTAGGGATCTCACTGGAGCTATGATCTTGTGATGGTTCCCTTATCTTTGGGTGTCCACCGCCCGCGACGATACCCGTCGGGCGCTACGGTTCTAGCTGTATTAGTGATGCTATATGTATGATAGTATTCGAGGAGTATTAGTGATAATATTCGACGATGTGCGAACACAAGAGATGATGTATTTTTGTTTATAATTGAATGCATGCTAATTCGAATACTACTTTATTTTACGATTTGGTTTTGCTTATTGAATGCTCATATTGAAAAAATACTCCTACTTTGAATGCTAAAATTGAAGAGCACTCTATGCAGAAATCTAGGAGCCCCCTCCATCATCCACACCGTCGTGGGGGTAGCTTCTCCTTCATTCCCGTGTGCTAGACAATTTAGTATAATAATGCACTCGGGAATGAAAGGAGGAGCTACCATCACCGATAGTCAACCCGTGATTAATAATAATGGTCTAATTTAGGTTTTTTAGTACATATATTTGATTGTACAAGTTTAATATTTGAATTATGAACATAGGCCAGAAATGTCGTACTCGGACGACGAAAACCGCCGGTGGGAGTGCGACTACGACGACCGAGGTATGTGCGACAGGTTCCTTGAGCTGGACGAAGATCGGCGCTTCAGCATTAAGCTTGAGGAGACCTTCGATGTTCATACGGTACGCAACGACGACAATAATTTTTTTTGTAATTAAGCACGACTTCAACTATTTTAACGTGTATTTTTCATCTTTTCCAATTCGACTATCTTATCCTATGCTATGCAAGACGCTATGTCTTGGAGAGGATGGGTTTTGAAGACCATAAAAATATGGAAACCAAAAAAATTCACCTAAGGACCCATCATGGTGTGGATTTTGAAGTAAAGTTGTACAATGCTGAGAGTGTAACCCATTTTGGTTGCAAAAATTGGGAAGCACTATGCAAGATGTATGGTTTTGATGAGGGTATGCTTGTCACCATGGATCTTGGTGATCCTACAATCGAGCAAGACAATATGGACATTTGGGTCCTTGTGGATACACCTCCAATTCTTCCCCCATTTGAGCTTAACATAGTTATTAAGTAATTTATATTGTTTATTTCAAAATAGTTCACAGCTTATTTTCGTTGACAGCTTATTTTCATTCTTCAAAGAATGTGCGGAAGATGGTAGACAAAACCTACTACACCGATGGCTCCGAATTAACTTATAAGGAGAAAAATCATCTGATCGCATTTTGTACTGATCTTGAGAATTACAATGTCTACAATCGAACTCCTCAACATTATGGTCAATACGTGCCACTAGTGCACGTGTTGAACTACGGTAACTACCATGGAGATACCCTGGTAAGATTTTTTACTATTACGACATACGTGCATCTTTTTGCATACTTCTAAAACAAGTACATCATTGCTAACTACGAAGTTATTACTATGTTTTTCAATAGATGATCCCGAATGATTGTGTGCCTCATCTGATGTATACGCACGGTCGCCTTGATGTTTTGAACATACAACCAGGTCGTCCTACGAATCTCAATTGTCCATACCGGATTTCTAAAAGAAGTGGAGACATGACAATCAAAGAATGGAAAAAATGTATGGACAGTCGTAAGGAGCTTCTTGGAAGCAAAAGGAAGCGAAGCGCAAGAATTGGAGACAGGATGATCTTCATTCTTCATAATGGAGAGTCACGGTCTATATTGTTTTATGCTATTTTATCTTAAGTGTGTTCAGGTCCTACCTGATACTGATGATGTGCTAAAAACAATTATGTAGGATTGGGTTCGATAACTATGAGTATGATGATCGTATGACTTGTTATTAATAACGAGTAGAAGTTGTATGATGATGCATGATTAGTAGGACTTGTTATTATATATGATGATGTATGATGCGAGCATGAAGAGTTATTATATATCAGCGGATGAAATGAACATAGCAGTAGCGTTGGTAAACCAAGCACGAAGATAAGAGAGGACACTTCTCTCTATTATCTAGCTAATAACAACCTAAATTAACCCCCAAAACCCCTAAACTAGCCACTTTCAAAAACAAAACCTCAGCTGCAGCCAGCTTCTGACGCGTGGATGCCTTTTGGTCCCAGTTTATGTCACCAACCGGGACCAAAGGCCCCCCTGCCTGGGCTGCCCGCAGCGGCCACGTGGATGCCCATCTGTCCCGGTTTGTGTAAGAACCGGGACTAAAGGGGGGAGGCATTAGTAACGACCTATTAGTCCCGGTTCAAGAACCGGGACTAAAGGCCCTTACGAACCGGGACAAATGCCATGTTTTCTACTAGTGTGCCGGACCTAGTGCCGAGTCCTCGCCATGTCGATGTCATGCCCTCCTTTGAAATAGAAAAAAGTCTAAAATAAACCTTGAACTCACAGACGAAAGATAAATCGAACCTTGAATTTCTAATCCCAGAAATTAGCACACCAAACTCTCCGGTCCCGATCTATTTTGAACATTGACGGTGTTTCGTTGGTATTCGCTTACGTGGCAAATCAAATCGGGCCGGCCCGTTAAAGCAGTCACTCGCGCGCTCACTGTAGTGTGGTCTTTGTAGAGTTTGGTGTGTTGATTTCAGAGATTGGGAGTTCAGGGTTCAGTTTAGTTTTCGTCTGCAAGTTCAAGGTTTATTTGGACTTTTTCCTTTGAAATATTGGGCTTTCGCCTGTGCAATAGTAATTGAGAAAAACAGTGTTCCCCGCAAATCACAGACGTGTTTAGAATGCGGAGAAGAAGATTTAGATGCTTTCAGGTATGTGTTGCCACAGGGCACACTCCGAGAGTTGGGCCTCACTTTAGGCTACAGCGGAAAAAAGAGCCTGCCTCATAGAATTTTTTCCCGATCTCTAAGAAAAGTCTATTCGTGATTAGCAAAGTACACGTGTTGTATGATTAAAATGTCCTATATCATGTACACGTGTGCCAACACATTGGTTAAAACACGACTATGTATGCAATTAATCACCGGGGGGCAACTTCTAAGACAATTTTTTCATTGGAAAATATAGACATATGAGATATAGTACCAAAACTCTCATTGAGACAAAGTCAACCATGAAGAGAGGATCATAATTGGATCAATAGTTTGAGAGATAAAACATTTGAAGTTTCAAAAATTGCATTTACGACGCATACATGCATGTAATCGTGCTAATTGCTAGTGGGGACACATTCGCACCCTACTAGGGTCCTAGAGCCTAAGTATGCAATCAATTTAGCCTAGCTGTCCCTTGCTCCACTGATGATTTTCCCTGCATATTTGTCATTTCAAATGTGCCGCCCAGTGCTTGTAGTCGTCGCTAGGTGGTCTACGGATTTGGATGTAATTTTTATTTTTAGTATTCGTTGTACTGCCATGATTGAAGATGAATAGATTGGAAGTTTTTTCGCAAAAAAATGTGCCGCCATTTGCCTCATCAATTGGTGAACTACTTGCATCTATAGTTTCTCTGTTTTGGACTCCTGTACTTCTCCTTGCCTTATCAGCCCAGTTGACAAGGCCTTCATTCACATTCTCATCAATTATAGATTTTTTTGAATGAATCCCCCATCTGCAATAATAGCAAGATGAAATTAATAAGATTACATATCAAAAGGTCGTTCTTAGATTATTTCAGTAAATACCTATATTGTGGCATCTAATTGTGGAAAAGAACTCTATATTAATCAGGCATTAACTAATCATACTTCGAATTAAAGTGTGCATTAACTATGATAAGCTAAGATAATATAATTAAGCAGACTTACTTGAGAGACGACGGTGTATAGTGGTAGGGTACTATAGCCGCATATGAATAGGCTAATGACACTGAAAAGAAAAGAAAAACAGAAAGAAGTGATGAGTATGCTGGTTATCAAGACGTGTCGAAATATTATTGCACGCTAGTGCTTTTGTTGTACCTTATGACAACTCGACTAATAACATATGCTGGTTTTCCCATGATACAGGAATTAAAGCCGTATGTTACCTGCAAGGTTCATAAATGAAGAGTTAGTTCTAATTGTACTCATAGACTGCAATTTAGGACCATCAAGTCCATATCTTATAATCCTGAAAATACATCATTTTTATAATACTTTAATGAAATATAAATTAATATGTGTTGATGGTCGGCCAATTAACGTTTTGTCTTACCAGGAGCCAAAAGAAAAATGCAATTTCGAATGCATTTTGGAAGAGGACAATGTGGATCAACAAGAGGACTAATTTAGGCTGATGGAACCAAAAGAAATCATCTGAAGGAGCTACCAATAATTCCCCATGAATTGTTGTATGCTTCCGGGCAACCTCATAAGCCAGTTCCGTAATGATGTGCTCCATCTTACTTCCAACTACAAGTAGCATCTGCCAAAACAAATGCATAATTTCATGTCAAGGTTGTGCCTTTAACCGGATCCATACCAAAAAGAAAATAAAGTCCTGAAAACATGCATAAACTAAATAAAATTTTGCCTTTTCATTTTTTTGTCATGGACAATATACTATGTTTACTTACAATGAATGGAACCACCGATATCCAAATGTAGACATACCATCCTACATTAACAGGCAACCATACAGTGATGTTATATTTTCCATGAAGTAATAAAAGGTTAATTAGTAAACTTAGCCAAAAATATATTAATACAATAATTCATGCTAAATATGTAAGTAGGGCACAACATAAAATAAATACCTTGAACATTGAACAATAGGAATATCATCAACATAGTCCAAATGTACCAGCTGCATCGAAAAACATGCCAGTTAATTAGTTACTTTGTATACCAATAACTGATATAACCTCTCTCTTTTTTGCGAGGGTAATAACTGATATAACCAATGGAAGAACATCATGCCATATATTGTGTGGTGGTAGCATTGACTATTTACCTAATACCGACAACCTTCTTGAAATCAACCTCCAATGCTCTAATAGTGTAACTGTAAAACTTGAATTTTAAGTTCCCCCTAAAATGTTTCTGTGAAAAGGGGAGGAGAACATTCAAATCTCATCCACTAACAAGGCATGCTCAAAAGTTTGGAAGCAACTTCTTTTTTATGACAACTATGTATGATTACCATGATGAAACCAAGTCGCATTATTGTATAGTCCTCCTCGCTGACAGATCCATAAAATTGTTTGAAGAAGGAACGCTAAAATCACATTGATTGTCTTATACTTCAGTTATAGTCAACAACAATTGCAATATATATTTTCATTGACGCTTTAAGTTCAAGAGAAAAAAAAATACCAGCCAACCAAATGTCTTCCATCGTTTTTTGTCACCTTTAAAGTGGTCTTGAATAAATTTGAATTCTTGGACATGCTTGATCATTCGAGGGGCTGCAAGTTACGACAAACATTCATAATGAAATAATATGACATAACCTTATAATGAGGAAAATCTGTGAAGTCATCACTCATCAAATTTGAAATGTGTATGTATCTTACCACTATCATCATTTCTTTGGATTTTGGTCTCCCAATTTCGCCACTTTCTCGTCTGGAAAACCAACAACATTTTTTTATTATAAGCATGATCGATTAAGTACTTATTAGTAGTACTAAAAACATCTAGTTTGAGTTTTCTAATTGGTACATGCGCAATTCCTAGGAGAACTGTAATAGCACTAAAAAGAAAATGAGTGACCGCCAACACGAAGATAAATATGTGTAACTGATGAATAGCTTCAGATGAAAGTATTGGAACTTTGCCCTACGTATACCAAGTAAACATATAGAATAAATCATTAGAGGAAGCGATGAAATATGGAAAGTGATTATCAAATACTACAAAATACCAAATATTTTGGTTCTCATAAAAAAATAACCAAATATTTTGAGTCGAGGAGAAGTCCACACTTGGGAAAGAAAACAGAAAACAGGAGTTGCAAAGACCAAATCAAGCACCTCCGCGGCCAATTAATTTTTCAAGTTAGTACCTTCTTGAGGCAGTATTCATCGGAGGCGCCTCCTCAAGCCAAGAGCCGCCTGGCCCCGCCCATGACGCCGGTGAACACAGCATCGGCGAAGTGGTCGGTCTTGCGCGGCCGACGCGGCGGTGGCTTGCAGGGAAGCATGTGGCGCATGGCGCTCCGGCGGACGCATACCTTCCCCAGGGGGCCCTGGAACACGCTGAGCAGCAGCGATATGAACCCCAGTAGCATCAGCTCCTCCTTCACCTTCAGGAGGGCCTCATACAGCGGCTTCTTTCGGCTCTTCTTCAAACTCTGCGTTAAAATGAAACAATAGTCAGCTGGTGATGGATTGTACTTTGTACATGCAGCTAACTCATGGCCGGTCTAATGGTGGACGCCCACTTTCAAGCATGTACGTACCTTTCCTAGGCGGTGGAGCAAGCGTTCGAAGAGCAGGGAGATGATGACGATGATGGAGCAGACGGACGCGACGATCCATGTCGGCGTGAACTCGATGGGCTTGGCTTTGCCTCGTCCGCCGGCCATGGCGCCGGTCGGCCCCAAAGGATAAGGGTACTACCCCCTCATTAATGTTCCACAGCAACGTCAAGAACTGCTGGAGTTCATCCGAGTGATGTGCAACCAAGCTTTTTCTTGGTCAATTTATATAGAGATGAATAAACTAACATACATGGAACATGGCCGTCAAACATTCAGAATGGTCTTACAAATTGACTTGGCACGTTTTTCTAGGGTATTATCCAAACTATTCGCCTCCTCAAAGACCAAAAAACAGGAGAAAGAAATATCCCGTCACCTTCCTTCCACTTCCACTTGCTACATGTATCCCATATGATCATTATTCTTTTGCGAATTATCCCGTATAATCATTGATGGAGAGGCCGCCAGCTTTGAGTATCAGTTTAAAAAAATTTGGTTGAAATATTCAAAGTTTCAAAAAAAAATTCAGCCTTGGCCAAAATCGCTGAATTTAAAGATTTCGGTTTTCATTTCAGCACTTACTGAGTGATTGGGTGCTCAACGTAGTATACCTACCGAAATGGCTGATTTTTTGTTGAAAGTGAACAGACACTACTATCCATGAACGGAAACATGGAACTCAAATAATAGTCTACTTTTGTGCCAAAAGAAGAAATTGTGTGCATTGCGTTGTTCTGTTTACTGGAAAACAGTAGATGACGGTCAAAGTTTGGTAGTGGACCTCGGTCAAGGGTTGTACCTTGAAATTTTTTGCTATCAAGTTCTGGAGGGATACCAACTTCACTGTCTAGTAGTACTCTTCGAGCTGCTGCTTTTGTTGAAGTGCATGTAGTATTATCTCAGCTTAATTTCTAGGTAAACATGCATGCGATTAGACTATCTGATCGAGAAGGAAATTGCATTCACAAATGAATTTAAAAATGCTTGCTTCAAATAAAACCTATATGCATGAACTAACATGACTAAGATGGTTAGCTTCTTTGTGCTGAAACCGATCGAGGAGTGTTCAAATCCTAAACTTGGCACCGATGCTTGTGTATTTTCTGAAGTTATTTCAGATGTTTTTTATGACTTTGTCAATTTTAAGATTGATCGATTTTGTCCATCATAGATGCTCCTAGAGATAGGATGTAAGTGTGTACGTTCACATGACGGGGCACGAGCCTTGTCTGCCTCGTGCGCCGTCGATCAATCGGGTGTTCCTACATTTGAGCAAAGTGTGTACGTTTTAGAGTGAGTGCTCGTGCCTGTCGTGCTTGTCTGCATCAGCAATGAGTTTCTAAAAAAATTCCACCCCGCATGCATGCGACGCGGCGTGTATGAAATGAAATCGAAGTGGCTGCATAGTGGCACGGTCAGCGTCGGAGAGCGTGGAATGTCTGAGACGTTTTGGTTGCATGCACCTCCCCGTCACGGGCCGGAGCGCCGCACACGCACTCGTTTCAAAATAAAAGGTGCATGCAGCAAAAATTATTGACGTGGTTGACCGATGAATGCAGCTAGAAAATGACTGGGACGTGCCATAGATAGAGGATGGGGCACACGGTGTAAGTGGTTGACTGATGACAATACCAAGTAACGCCGGACTTGATATTTATCTACGACGCCGTGTGCAGAGCACTTTTGTTTATCTACTACTGAAGTGAATAACTTGAAGGCACATTTCCAACATAAACAAGTTACGTGGTAAGTAACTCGGTGTGACTGGGGTTTGGTTGGTCGTGCAGTTTTTTTCTTTAATTTTTGGCCCTTACTGCAAGGGTGCATTAGCCGTCGAAAAAGGATTAAATCAGAACCGACTCTGAGGAAGCTCCAAGGAAGACTAACATATCAACCAACCTGTGGTTGAGTTGGTTAGGTAGACAGTGGTATCCCCAACCCATCAGGGTTCAAATCCTGGTGCTCGCATTATTCTTGGATTTATTTCAGAATTTCCGGCGATGCGCTTTCAATGGAAGGAGACGTTCCCGTCGACGACGGAGCGCCTACGGTGACTTCGTAAATCTCAAGATGATATGCCGGCTCAGTCTCTCGGAGGTGCTCATAGGGGTAGGGTGTGCGTGTGTGCGTTCATAGGGATGAGTGTATGCGCGTGTATATGAGCGCTTATGTCTGTACTGATGCTCAAAAAAAAAACCAACCAAGCGAGCCCTCCCTAAATATGTTACTGGTGGATGATGCGGTTGGTTTCTTCAGGGAATAGATTAAGTCTCGCCGTTGCTGGGGACAAACGGCTTGCCGCAACAAGACCTTCAGAGTTCAGATAGAAGCTGAAACTCTCTCTCATATGGCATCCATGCTTGGAGGGAAGGGCTAGGATGAATGGACATGTAACTGATAGTCCAATTTAAAATATGGCAAAGAATAAATATAAAGATTTAAGATTAAATGCGGAGCCGGATAACAAACCGACGTTGAGCAGAGGACATGGTCAGATTGAAAAACTCGTTCGATCTACCAGCGGGGAATGACCGAACCGTTTAGTTCGCTACAACACACTCCACTGCGCGAACACATCCTCTACTAGCCCACCAACGGTCAAACCTCTTCTACTGGGCCTCCAAGCATTGCAAAAGGAAGGCAAATATATAGGTAAAAAACCACACAATGATTTTTTTGTTTGTTTTGCTATATGTACTGTGGGAAAAATTAAAAAAAATGACATGTGCATACGCATGAGAAAAGTTCCAGGTTCATGATAAAAGAAACACCTATGTGTTAAAAAAATGTTTGACCATGATCAAGATTATGTATTTAACAAGAAAATTCATCTTGAAAGAACAAACAAATAAGTTGTCATGATAAAAAATTCCTAAACTAACAATGCTATGTAAGCCATTGTAAAAACACATTGTTAAGATAAAATTGACGTGCTATAAACAAAATAATTTACAGTGGTATTAAGACTAAATTCGCCATGGGTTGTTAAAACAATTCAATGATGTGAACATAAATAAATTGACATCGTCCAAAATGGTAATTTACTAAAAAGAAATTTACCATTGTATAATAGTAACAAATAAGAAATTGTGAGGTATGAACGAAATAAAGTTTTCCATGGGCCAAATGATAAATTGGAATTTTTTTAAAAAATAAAAGGCCATGGTACTAAAAATTAATTTTTTTCATCATGCAAAAAGTAAAAGAAAAAAATAATACTCCCTCCGTTCCAAAATTTAAGTCTTTCTAGAGATTTCAATATGGACTACATACGGAGCAAAATGAGTGAATCTACACTCTAAACTATCTCTATATACATCCGTATGTAGTCCATAGTGAAATCTCTAGAAAGACTTATATTTAGGAATGGAGGGAGTATAATTTTCCATGGTCAAATGTTATAATTTGACATGGTACCTATAATAAACTCCCATCGTACAAAAAACAATTTCCATAGTGATAGTTTTTTAATGGAATTTACCATGGTAAACAAATGCCATTTGACAACAAATAATTTTTCTATGATTAAAAATAAGGTAAAAAGGAATTTTCCATAGTACCAAATAACAAATTACTAAGGGTACAACAAAAAAAGTTGCCATCATGAAAAAGTCAGATTATTTTTTGCCATGGCACAAGAAACATAGTTTTGACAATTTTTATTTTACTATTAATAAATTTCTAAAAATTTGTAGTTTTGCCAAAGATTTTCATGGAAAAATATCTATTTATTGTGTGAAAATGTTTTCTCGTTATTTTGCCATGTTCAAGTAATAACGAAAAGATAAGAAAATACCCATGTTTTCTAGAATAATATCTCCATCTGAAATTGGAATTTGCAATCCATGGACAGCGACCCAGCGTTCCGACGGCAGTGACGTGGCGTTCCGACGGAGTTGGCGCGTCGGCAGCCTTGTGTTCAAACGACGGCGCAAGGGTGGGCCGGCGTTCCGTCGATGAATTTTCAGGCAGTTTCTTGCCTGCCATAATTATACGGGAAGACCATTTTTCAGTAAACATGAGGGGGATTGGGGCAAAGTGTACAGGATCCTGTAATTTTTGGCTTAATTTCTTGTAAAAGTCTGTTTTTTAAGGATACAGAAGCATGTAAAATGGTGACAATTTCCCCTCCCTTCTCCGTAAAAATGGCAGCCCAGCAGAACACAAGAAATGGCAGCCCAACGTCTGCCAAGGCTACTGCGCATACCCTTGTTCCAACAAAGAAGAAACAAATTGAAAAGAACCCAACCAAACAAAGGAATAGAACAATAAAACGGACGGCAACTCTAACATCATTATGTTTTTACGTATTTACTTCACATTTCTGTTTTCAGTTTTCCTTTTCTTTTTTTATCTTTATAAATATTCTAAATATATATCTTACAAAAAACAATTTACATAATTTTTTCACAAAATGTTAATCATCCATTTAAATTTATTAATTAGGAGTATAAAAAATTAATAATATTTAATATTGTTTTGTGTGATATATAAAAAATGTCACACATGTAAAAAAAAGTAATCAAATTTAAAGTAAGTGTTTATATCATGTAAGATATGTTCGTGTAATTCAAGAAAAATGATTTTTAGGTTCAAGAAAATTTATTTTACATTTAAAAAAATGTTCACAAGTTTCAAAAATGTCTGTGTTACATTTTCAAAATAACTGTATGCAATATTAAATCATTTTTTAGTAATGCAAAAAACATTTTGTATCATTATAAAATGTACATGGCATTTTAAAGAAAGATTACCATGATTCGAAAAAATGTTCACAGTATTTTCAAAAGTGTTTATCCAACTAAGAAAATGTTCACAGCTCCAAGAATACGTGGAGGAGGTGGCACGGGTCGGCATCGATGCCATCCGGCGCACGCCACGGGCCCGCTTACAAGTGCGTCTGCGCGCCGGCCACCCACGTCGGATCCTTCAAGTGCCGCTTCCACCGCACCAACTCCCAGGGCCAGGGAAGCCGCCCTTCTTCGCCCCCTTCACGGCCGCGGCCAACGCGGTGCCGCGGCACCCGGCCTCGCCGTCCTCGTCCCCCGGTACCGTCGCGACCCAGTGATGCAGCACAAGCATCGGCCTCGAGAATCAAGAACACTCGACAATGGAGAGGGAAGGGAAGATCATATACATGTCATAAGAAAGGGAGTTTATTTACTGCTCCCTCGATGTATTGTTTCCTTTATTTGGAGATTGATTACCATCCGTGAGTTAAGGTAAGGATAATGTGATTGAGCGACTTTTCTGAAAATCAATTATTTGTTTTCTAATTAATGTGATTGAGTGATTTAAGGTAAGGTTAATTAATTTAGATTTGATCTTTAGAGATTGTTCGTGATTGATTCTACATTACCAAATAACTTGCTCCAATATGGAAAGTTCTGATCTTTTCAGATTTCTTTCATTGTGTGAGAGGGTGACGCGAAAATAAACCGATGAAGTGGGAGGAGGGGACGAAAAAAATCTACAAAAAAAACCAGCGAAGGTGGGAGGAGGTAGCAAAAAAATCATAGGAGATGGGACGAATGACATAATTAGTAAACAATTTCAGCGACAAAAGGATAAACAAATTGGATTTTTAAAACAAAACCTGCACCTGCACAAGTGGCTCACTCTTCACTTTTTGACAAAAAACTTTCGAATAACAATCTTGGTGAGTGATCTCGACCGGGTTTGATCGGCATGGCGTGTCGTTCCTCCAGGAGTGGGTGCTGAGAGGAAGGATGGTGAACCACCATTGTCAATCGGCCGGAGCTGCATCGTCATTTGGATCAGAGCATGGACGAAATCGAGATGGTAGAGGTTGAGGAATTTGTAGGACGTGAGGGTTTAGGGTGGGCATCACGAGAACTCACCCATATCTTGGGAGACGGCAGACCCGAGGTGCAGTCGTGTTCGTGCTTCAGGGGCTGCCACGTGCTGTCCTCGCCGCCATCGCCCGTCGATGCCACTTCAGCGCCACGAGCATGGGACTGAGGGACGAAGGGAAGAGAAGGGAAGGAAGCGAGCTAATGACGTACCTATGTTTGGTATGTAATACCCTCCATTAAGAGTAGATATTTTCTTAAAATCGGTTATTTTGTTTCCTAATTAATGTGATTGAGCAATTTAAGGTAAGGTTAATTAATTTAGATTTGATATTTAGAGATTGATCGTGATTGATTCTTTCACATAAAGACATTACTAAAAATAACTTGCACCGGCATGGAAAGTTATGATCCGTTAAGATTTTTTCGTTGTGTGAGAGGGTGACGCGAAACTAAACCGATGAGGTGGGGGAGGGACGAAAAAAAACCAGCGAAATAAAACGGTTGAAAGTGGTGGGGCGAAAATAAACCGTACAAGGCTACCAACTGCTCCATTAAGAGTAGAGATAACGACGGGAGTTTGGGCGTGTGCGGGACTCGATCGCGGGTTTTTTTTTGGTTTTTCACAGCTGAGGGGGAGGTGGGAGGAAGTACCAAAGAAGTACCAAAAAAGACCGGATGAGGTGGGACGAAAATAAAATCCGGAACGCGACCTACCAACTGAGACATTAAAAGTAAACGCCTCTATAGAAAGATCCGAAGTAAAAAATTCAGGCGCCTGAGATTTACCAAACCAAAAGTTAAAATTACGATTGGTCATCACTATTGCTACCCTTTCCCCAGTTTGACCAGTGTTGACCTTGATTTTGTCCCAGGCCAGGGCATGGTCCCACCTGTCATTTGGATGCACCCGCCGGATTGGTCGCAGCTAACCATCGGCGGCGCCGCCCACCCGCGGCGAACCACCACCGCAGCAAGTTGCCGGAGACCACCGCGCTACTCCGCGGCCCATCGAGGATTTCGAGGAGACCCTCGCCCCTCGCCCGAACCGGCGACGGAAGCCGCGTCCGCGATGGCGCCCCTGGCCTCCTCCGCCGGCGACGGCGCTCCCCGGCTGACCACGACCTCTATCCATCGACGCATCTCGCACGCCCAAAGGACAGAAGCACTACCGCCGCCTCCGCAGGGCCGCGCTCCCGTCGGAATCGAGCCCATCCCCTCAGCAAGCTCCGTCCACCTCCGGCCTATCCCCGCCGGCACGGAGACCTCCGCAAGCCCCCCTCGCTCCACGGCTGTTTCTTGGACGCCGATGATGATTCAGGTACTCCTGTCTATTTTATGATGTACCAATTCAACTACGTTTGTTCGGCGACTAACCCTACCCTGGAACTGGAATTTCCAACAGGCTAGAGATTCAGCCAGGGGGCAAACCCGACCGCTCATCAGATTGTCTCCAAGGGACTCAAGTCTGCACAATGGCGAGCAATCAGTGTGTTGCAGGTACGGTTCAGTTTCATTACTGCAGGAAATTTCAACATGGTTACTTGCTTGTCATCGTCAGAGCTCCCGTGTCAGCAAGGTGGGAGAAGCCGTTGTGCGCGCCGCCGAAACTCTGATGGAAACAGTTGTGCCGGTGTCCGGTGGTTGTAGCTGACTTCCAGTCAGGAACACCATCCATCTTCGGTGACCAGCGCATAGGTTCTGTCTGAGTTCTGACAGGTCAGCACAAACTAGAACCAAGCCGTTTTCTCTTGAACCATTCCTTTATTTAGCCTTACTTTCATGCAAACTAATCGTATACCGGCATGACCATGAAGTTATTAACAAGGAAGAAACCATGGCAACGATCGCATACCATATACCAGCATGGGAAATCAAATTATTAGAAAGAAATAAGAAAAGAAAAGCTCTCCGCAAAATGCAAGAACATATATTATTGCCAGCAAAATAAACAACATATGGTCTTGTAACTGGCTGAAGGATGATTATTAAGTTTTTTTGGAACAGATGTCAATCAAAGTTAACTGGCACCAAATACATACCCAACGACATACATGGTGAACTCTGTCACAGCAGAAAGCCACCAAATCGACATGCATGAAAGTAAGCTTATGTTGCAGTACAAGTAGAAATTTAATGGAAGCACTTAACCGTCTTCACCATAGCCGTATCAGTTTGGTATGGTGTCGCGGCAAGCGGCAGCACATGGGGATTCACCAGTAGCATGTAAACATGCCAGGGATGAAAAGACAGACCAGTTTCCGAAGCAACAGAAATGACGGCTATGTGAAACGCCAGATGCCAACCTGATGCTCAGAGCAAACTGAAGTCCTGTCCTGACTCCCGAGCAAGATTTACCCAAGCTTGCAAACATGGATACTCCAGGCAAAACAGTAACATCCTCATGGATCTGCCAACTGAGGAACTAATGGTCCCCATCCACTTATTCCATGGAAAAACTCAATTTCCATCAGAGATAGCAACCGCGAGCCCAGGCGCTGTTTGTTTTGTAGGCCTTGTTTCTGCAAACCAGCCAACGATGATAACCCAATGTGACAATTAAAAACGCGTAGTAGTATCAGTAGGAAATACAGTATATTCTAAAGAGAGAGCACTTTGTAGATCCACATATATAGTCCAAATTAAAGCAACATCTCCAACAGCCACCAGATTTCAAACATCTCCAGTAAACTTCAGAACCCAAGTGCACAGAAAGTTAAAAGAAACATGAATAGCCTGAATATTCAGTTTCCACTAACCACACTCCACAGATATTTAGAAACAGGGCATAGAAAGAATCAAAATTCAGAGGCACACTTTTCGGACTTCTCCTTGCCAGCTATAGAACACTTATCTAGCAGCTTCTAAATCTCTAATCACTTGAATAGATTTATTTACCTCCAGAATATTACTTCCAAACGTCACCCCAATTTTACTAGCCATGTCACTAAAAGAAACATCGGAAAATTTAGGATAGTTGGAATGTGTAAATTACCTGGGACGTCCTCCAGGTTCTTGCGCTTCACCCTATCAAAAACCTTGTCCATTGAGTTGCCTTCACCAACAGTCCTAGCCCTCTTTCTTCTATTCTCACCCACCACCAAAAGTACAAGACTTTGATCAGCCTGATCAGTAGACGGAGTGACATCTTCCATCTGCTGATCATCTAAACCTACCATTCCTTCCATCCCCTGTTCAAAACTTTCCTTGTTCATCATAGTGCCCAGACAAGTTTTGCTAGCAAAATCCGCTAGCATATCAATTTTATCTGTATCTTCTTTCTCATCATCATCCTGTTGCAGATCATCACCATCAACTTGTACTGCACAATAGAAAATGTCACATAGATGCGTGAAGAGGGAGTATATATAACTCAACACCAATAATTAACCGAAGTACCAACATATAAGTAAAATAGATGCACAATACTTGATTACCAGACTGTCCAGTAGAAATGGCATCGTGGGGTGCTGTCATTGGTAATGTCCTACCATTGGTTGGCACCGTAGGGCTCTCAGAATTGTCTGCAGGTTCACTTCCCATATCAACATCTTCTGTTGTCTTAACAAACAAGAGCTTTGGGTATCGGGGGTGCTTTTTTGCTGCTTCCTTCCACTTCTGTTTTGTTTCATCATTGACTCCATCATGGAGGGTGACCTCCTTAATACGTCCCAGGGACTGGATCATCATGCTGCAAAAGCCATTTAGATCCTTACATAGCAGCTGGAGCGACTCAAGGAGCGGCAGAGCTCCCTCTTGGACTTCTAGTTCAGTCATGACTTCAACCACGATGCATAGTCGTCGCAGGCTTCCAAGTGCACCTTTTACAATGACAAGTTTGCCCAGTTGAGATGCAATCAGCTTTAGGTACGCCAAGCAGCGCACTCTGCTCAGGGCAGCAAGAATATCCCCGCTCAGCT
Organism: Triticum aestivum; assembly: GCF_018294505.1. Lineage (NCBI taxonomy): Eukaryota > Viridiplantae > Streptophyta > Magnoliopsida > Poales > Poaceae > Triticum > Triticum aestivum. The sequence continues at coordinate 739,863,781 of NC_057803.1, read as the reverse complement.
GATGATGAGGGGATGAAAGGCACAGGCTAGTAAGACCACCTAGCATGGTAACAAATGGAGGCAGGCTGCATATGTTGCCCCCTTGTACCTTGAGCGAGCTAAGATAGCAGGAGGAGGCTTCTTCTTTTTCTAGGGATAAGTTCACGAGCAAGTCTTGGCACCATCTGTCATTGAAATTCAGTGACAGTGAATGAGCTTTTTTATCGGTGCTTCTTTTGATGAACCCCTTGATGGCCTCTGAGAGATGAGTGTACTTGCTACTGCTGCTGCTGCCGCTGGAAATGGGATCCATACTATTATTAGTGGACTGCTGGCACCATATTTTCACCTTTGTCAGGTGCTTCATATGCTCCATGAGCTGTGCAAATCCTTGGCTCTTGTTGTTGTCCACAACAAATCCTGCCACTGTTTCCAATTTGCTATTCTTTGAGCTCCAAGTTTGTAGCTTATGCATTTTCCGGCCTCCTACACCTTGTTGGAGTTTGAACTTTCCAAATAGGTGAATCAGGCATGGCAGCTCCATGACTTGTGTGGGCAGAATCTCTATCCTGGTTCTTCTCACATCCAGCGTCTCCAAAAGTTGAAGCTTTTTTATCTCTTTGGGGAGCACTGTAACCGTAAGAGTGGCCCCGAGGCTTAGGTACCTAAGCAGCAACAGGTTGTTGCATATCTCCCTAAGGTGCTTGTCCTCCAAGTGGTTGCCACATTCTTCCAGATCCAAAACCCGCAGCAGTTCATATTTGGAAAAATACAAGACGGATTCATGTGCCTTGCCGAAGACTGTTAGAGACCGGACAAGAGATAGATCATTAGCTACTCTGGCACTTGCGTCATGGAGGGAGAGCCAACGGATTTTACTGGGTGGGGGTGGGGGAGCCAGCTGATCATATAACAAGGTAATGAAGTTGTCACACTTGGACATGTGCAGGATGAACTCGAGCATCATGCCGTGAGTATGGTATGTCTTCACCTGATCTTTGATGTTTTTGCTGCTGGCATCTGTACGCTGGATGATACTCCGGTTGACCAGCTCTTTGAAATTGGCGACAGCGGTATCCAGAGCATTACACATATAATCCCCTTGGATAAACCCTTCCGCGCACCATTTCCTTATTAAATTTCCTCTCCTGACTGTACGACCAGTAGGGTAGATACCTAGGTAGAGCAAGCATGTCTTGACATCATGTTTAACAAGGCTGGTGTAGCTATGGACAAGCGCACACTTCATTCTTGCCAACATCTCTTTTGTTTCCAGATGTACTCCAAGGTTGTGGCATCATGTTGCCCAGTTTTCACGTGTCGGATTACCTGTGCTTTGCAAGTACCGAGCTGTGGTGACAAGAGCAAGGGGTAAGCCATCACACTTCTTCAGTGCTTCTGAGCCAAGCTGATCCTCCTTATTGACTGGCGGATTGTCGTCTTGGAAAGCTTCCTTGAAAAACAGTAGTCTTGAATGTTCATCAGCAAGAGTTTTCATTGCGTACACATGATCATGAGCTGCTGAGCTGCTGCAGGCATTTGCTACTGACTGAATGGCCGTCGTCACCAGAATTCTACCGCTCAGCCCCACAAAGATATCTTTTATATCATGCCAAAATTCCGTCTGCATGTCATCGATGACGATGAAGAACCTACCAGGAGGAGTAAATGATGAGACAGAATTAACATGGAGAGATATCAAGTGGAAAGTATAATTCAGAGTAAATTCCATTTTGTATCCACGAAGATGACACTAGTGAGTTTAGCTAGGAAAATTGCTGGACTGTGCAAAAATATGAAAGATGTAGGCTGCTGTAGGTCGAGGTCACATCGTCTAACACAGATGGAGTTGACAAAATTACCAATATGGTTTGGAAACAAGTAGCTTAAATTATTTACCTCTTGCTTCTAAGGTATAGTCTGAGGACTGTGCAGAGCTTGTTGAAGTTGCCTCCACCATTGCTGGGGATGCCAAGTTGCTGGAGTATCTGCTTGAGAACATTTGTTGGGAACCCTTGCTCTGCTGCAGAGACCCAAGCCCGAGCTTGGTATTGGTTCTCAATTGTGTGGTACACACGCCTGGCAAGGAGAGTCTTGCCTATACCATGGAAACCAACAATGGAGATCACCTTGAGCTGCTGTTGCTGCTGCTGGATCAGCTCAAGAAGCTCATCCTGGGGCGCATCCATGCCAACAGATCTGCCAGCTGAGAGAGTGTCATCTTTCGCCATCTGTGTCATCGTCTCACTTGCCACTGACGACGACGCTGCTGAATAAGAGGAGGTGCCAGCAGCGATGCTGGCGCTGTAATAAGTTTCTCTCAGCTTGGATGACTCCTGTGATATCTTCTTGAGCTCACGAATTGTCTTGGCAAACTCCTTACGGACTGTCACCGTCTGCACCCGGTGGACAGCTTGGCGAAGCCATGTCGATGTCCCGGAGATGGTCACCCGGTGCATGAAGCGGTCGATGCAGTCCTCGACAGCATGCGCCAGGTCACGTATGATTTTGACCCAGGCCCTCTGCATGTAGTCTCTGCTGGGTCCACTCCTCCAGCGGTGGTCGTCGTCTTGCTGAATGGCGGCAGAGATCAACGCAAACTCATTTCTGATATAGGTGATATCATGCTCCAGATTCTGCCGAAGCTTGTGATTTGCAGCTAAGAATGCCAACAGCTTCGGTGCAATCCTACAGGCAAAAGCAGTAGCTGCCGCAGCCTCCATCTCCCTGGCCGGCCCCTTTCTCTCACTCTGGTTGGGAGATCAGATTATGGACTTTCCTGGATATAGAAGAGGTCACAACAGCAGCCATGGCCGGTTCATGGGTAGCTAGAAGTGCCTGCCTCCATTCCACTCTTCCTTCATGGAGGAGTTAACTATTCGCACTACATATGATGCTACCAATTTTTTTTTTCACATTGGCCCCCTTTGCACATGGGCATGGTTCGAAACATAACTTGGACCACTAGATTCTAGTATAATTTATTAATGAAATACAGTAGTTAAATTTAGATGGTATGAATGTATTTCTACTGACAAATCTGTACACATATGATTTACAAGTCCCAGATATAAATAATTCAAAACATATTAAGTAATAAAAAATGTTAAAGTTCAAGAGAACACATGGAAAAAGGTTCATTTTACAACCAAATACTACTCTCCGGGCTTACATTTCCCAAATGGGCCATCTCTGGTGGATGGAAAACGCCTTGTCTGTTAGTTACTTGTTTCTATTTTAATATGGATGACCTTATAGTAACGTGGTAAAAATTTCCTACAACGATGAAAGCTAGTTGTGCCTCAAGATGTGTGATATATATATAGACACACACACACACACACACACACACACACACAGCCCTAGTATTTGAATTAGGTGTCAGTAGCCACGAGTCGGATGCTCAAACCAAGGTGATAGCAGGTAGATGTTTCTATTTTAATGTGGATGAACTTGTAGTAACATGGGTGGAAATTTCCTACTATATGATGAAAGCCAACTGTCCCTCAAAATGTGTGCTATATATATACACAACCCTAGTATTTGAATTAGGCCGGTGTCAGTAGCCACGAGTCGGATGCTCAAACCAAGGTGATAGCAGGTAGATGTTTCTATTTTAATGTGGATGAACTTGAAGTAACATGGGTGGAAATTTCCTACTATATGATGAAAGCTAGCTGTGCCTCAAGATGTGTGCTATATATTTATAGTTTTATACACAGCGGTAGTATTTCAATTAGGCCGGTGTCAGTAGCCACCAGATGCTCAAACCAAGGTGATAGCAGGCAAGTAGATGTTTGTATTTTAGTGCGGATGAACTTGCAGTAACATGGGTGAAAATTTCCTACTATGAGGAAAGACAGCTGCGGCTCACAGATGCATGCTGTATTATGTATACACACAACCCTAGTATTTCAATTTGGGTGAACTTTGTAGGAACATGATTGGAATTGGCGTTAGTGGCCACTTGATGAGATGCTCAACAATATTTATTTTTTTCAGAAAGAATTTTATGTACCACATACAAATCAACCTCCATGCCATATCTAGAGCTTCTAAATCAACAACTACGGTTACTAACAAAAATCTGGAGATTTGCAACCATTCTATGCGCCCCGGTTGTCACAGCCATTCAATTGTCTTGAAATTGCGCCATTCAATGTACTCCCTCCGTCCGGAAATACTTGTCAGAGGAACGGATGTATCTAGATGTATTTTAGTTCTAGATACATCCATTTTTATGCATTTCTTCGACAAGTATTTCCGGACGGAGGGAGTATATGGTGTTCTTTAAATGTTGTATTTGTCCTTTTGGGGGGTTTAGAAAATCTGAGCTGACGCATGGTCCCACTTTCATAAATGAAGATTTGACACCCTAGAAGAGATCCTGGTCCCTGTTTGTGTTTTCAGATTTTGAAATGTTCTGCTATCGCAGTAGGCACTATCAACTTTATAAACATCAGGCTCCCCATATACAATTAGTTGAACAATTAGCATGACTTTAGGCACAGGTGGACAGATGCACTTTTGGTTCATAACAAAAATTTGAGCTCATGGAAAAAAAATGCAAAATCGAGCAAGGGCATAGGCAGCTCCCCCCTGCAGTCCAGCTAGCTCAACGTCATCTCCAGGACAGAGAGCTCCTCCAGCCAAATCAGGGACGCAAAGTGCTGGCTCAGTTTTTAGACACCAAACATCGATCAGAACAGCACACCGGTGCCGTCGGACATGCAAAGAGAGCCAGCAGAATACACATAATCAATGGGGAGGTCACCGTCCTGCGGTAGTGAGGCCCCCGTCAAGAAGGGCCCGTGGACGGAGGAGGAGGACAGGCTGCTCGTGGACTACATCAAGTTGCATGGCACCGGCGGCAACTGGCGAACCATCCCCAAGCGCGCTGGCCTCAACCGCTGCGGCAAGAGCTGCCGCCTCCGTTGGACCAACTACCTCCACCCCGACATCAAGCGCGGACCCTTCACCGACGATGAGGAGAAAACCACCATCCACCTCCACTCCATGCTCGGCAACAAGTATGTATATTGTTCTCTGTTGCTTCTGTTGTACACTATATATCTATCTACTATCTTCTTCTCCAACTCCGGTGCCAGCTACTCTGTTGCTGCTGATGATTTGAGCCTTAAACAGGTGGTCGGCGATTGCAACCCATCTGCCGGGAAGGACAGGCAATTTTATCAAGAATTACTGGAACATGAACCTGCGCAAGAAGCTACTCCACATGGGCATCGACCCCATCACGCACAGCCCGCGCGCCGACCTCAGCCAGCTTACAGGGCTCCCCAGTCTCCCCGCCACCGCCGCCGCCCCCAGTAATAGCCTCTCCGGCGTCAGCATGGGCCCCAGCGCCTGGGACATGAATGCTGTCCAGGCCCACGCCGACGTGGCCAGCTTCGCCGGGGGCGGCTCGGACATGAACACTCTCAGGATCAAGGACGAAGCTACCAGCTTCACCGGCAGCTACTCAGACATGAAACCTCCCAGGATCAAGGATGAAGCCAGCAGCTTCACCGGTAGCCACTCGGAAATGAAACCTCCCAGAATCAAGTACGAAGCCGCCAGCTTAATCAGTAGCCACTCGGACATGAAACCTCCCAGGATCAAGGACGAAGCCGCCAGCTTCACTGGAAGACACTCGGACATGAAACCTCTCAGGGTCAAGGACGAAGCCGCCTGCTTCACCGGCAGCTACTCGGACAGGAAACCTCCCAGGATCCAGGACGAAGGCAGCTACTCAGGCGCTGTTGCTGGCTGGGACATGAACACTCTCTCCATGCTCCAGCCCAACACCGCCAAGTTCCATCTCCTCCAGGGCCATTGTTGGGTGATCAGTGCTTCCTTGGGCGCCATGAGAGCTCTTGTTGGGAAGCTGGACGTGCTGCTGCTAGATGATTCATCTTCTCAGAAATTCTTCTCCAAGAGGGTGATGGATGGGTTGCGCCTCCTCAAAGATGATGTGGAAGAGCTAAGCTCCTACCTTGATGAACTGTCAGAGGTGGATGACCATCCCCCAATAGCCATGTGCTGGATGAATGAGGCGCGTGATCTGTCTTACGACATGGAGGATTACATTGACAGCCTTTTATCTGTGCCACCTGACCATTTCAACAAAAACAAGAAGAAGAAAAACAAGAAGATGATGACCATAAAGAAGAGGCTCAAATGGTACAAACAGATCACATACGTCACGCAAGTGTCAGAACATGGTGTCAAGACCAGCAAACGCGTTCATGTTAGTGTTGTCCCTCGTCTTCCCAAGAAGCCCAAGATTGCGGAAACAATTTCAGATTTCAGGATCTATGTCCAGGAGGCCATTGAACGGTACGATAGATATATGCTCCATTGTTGCAGCAACTTGAGGAGACGTACATTCTTGTCCACTGGCCATATGCTTCCAATGCACTATGAAGAAACCAATGATCATGTTGTAATTGATGGCCGGATGAATGAGTTTATCGACTCACTGGTGGCTGATATTGTGGCAGATCAGCAGCAGCTCAAGGTGGTATCTGTCCTTGGATCTGGATGTCTGGGTAAAACTACACTTGCCAAAGTGTTGTACAACAGAATTGGGATACAATTTGATTGCAGAGCTTTCATTCGGATGCCCAAAAAGCCGGATATGCAGATACTTTTCTGCGACTTGTTCTCACAACTCCACCAGAAAAAGCGGCCACTACATGCCAATTCTAATGAGCTTGGCATCAGCGACATTAATATCAGAAAACATCTGCAAGATAAAAGGCACTGTTAACCGAGTTCCCTTATGCTATTTATTCTAGTTTATTGTAAACCCATCAAACTTCATTTCTACTATTAGCCTGACACAATATATCTGATATGCGTGAATTTCTGGCATGCAGGTATCTAATTGTTATTGATGATTTGTGGGACGCATCAGCATGGGATATTATCAAGTATGCCTTTCCAAATGGAAACCGTGGCAGCAGAATAATAATAACTACACAGATTGAAGATGTTGCATTAACATGTTGCTCTGATCACTCAGAACATGTTTTCGAGATGAAACCTCTTGACGAAGATCACTCAAGAAAGCTATTCTTTAACAGGCTTTTTGGTTCTGGAAGTGACTGTCCTGAAGAATTTAAACAAGTTTCAAATGAAATTGTTGATGTATGTGGTGGTTTGCCGCTAGCTACGATCAACATAGCTACTCATTTGGCAAATCAACAGAAAGCAGTATCACTGGATTTTCTGACATACATACGTGATTCGTTGAGGTCACAATCGTGGTCAAGTTCTGCTTCGGAAAGAACAAGACAAGTACTGAACCTCAGCTACAATGATCTTCCTCATCATCTGAAGACATGTTTGTTGTATCTTCATATGTATCCAGAGGGCTCCATAGTCTGGAAGGATGATCTGGTGAAGCAATGGGTGGCTGAAGCCTTCATCAATACACGAAAAGGGAAAGGAAAAGATCAAAACTGGATGGAGAAAGCTGCAGGAATCTATTTCGATGAACTTGTTGATAGAAGATTCATCCAACCCCTAAATATCAACTACAACAATAAGGTGTTGTCATGTACTGTTCATGAAGTGGTACGTGATCTTCTTGCACACAAGTCTGTGGTAGTAGATTATAATCGAAAGAATATATCACTTTCTCATAAGGCCCGTCGGCTATCTCTCCTCTTTGCCAATGCAAGTTATGCCAAGACACCTGTAAACATCACAAAGGCGCAGGTTCGGTCACTTAATTTTGTTGGATTGTTCGAGTGCATGCCTTGTATTGGAGAGTTCAAGGTTCTCCGTGTTCTGAACCTTCAACTATCCGGTCATTGTGGCGACCATGACCCCATAGACCTCACTGGGATTTCAGAACTGTTTCAGTTGAGATATTTGAAGATTACAAGTGATGTGTGCATAAAACTACCAAACCAAATGCGAAAGCTGCAATGTTTGGAAACGCTGGATATTATAGATGCACCAAGAGTCACTGCTATCCCGTGGGATATTATATATCTCCCACACTTGTTGCACTTGACGCTTCCTGTTGACACAAATCTGCTGGATTGGATTGGCAGCATGACTGGCTCCATCATCAGTCTGTGGAGCCTTGGCAACCTGAACTACCTGCAAGATCTTTATCTTACCATTTCTTCTACACATCCTTCTGGCCATCCAGAGAAAAACATGGAAGCTCTGGGTTCTTTACTAGGAGGACATGGCAACCTGAAAATTATAGTAGTGTCTCATGGCCCATTGGTTAAAGATATTGTGGTTCCTGGTGCCTCAAAAGTAATCATTTCCTGGGATGAGTTGGAACCTCTCCCACTTCTCCAGAGATTTGAATGCTCGCCACACAGCTGCGTCATATTTTCCCGAATTCCTAGGTGGATTAAAAAACATGGTAACTTGTGCATTCTGAAGATTGCAGTGGTGGAACTGCAGATGAGTTGTGTTGATATTCTCAGAGGATTGCCTGCCCTCACTGCTCTGTCGCTGTATGTGCGGTGCGCGCCTGCTCAAAGGATCCTCTTTGACAAGATGGCCGGGTTTTCAGTTCTCAAGTACTTCAAGTTGAGGTGCACGAGTGGTATCCCATGGCTGAAATTTGAGGCGGATGCAATGCCTAACCTCTGGAAGCTGAAGCTAGGTTTCAATGCAATCCCCCGAATGGACCAACATCAACTAATCTGCATCGAGCATATTCCAGACCTTAAAGAGATCTCTGTAAAATTTGGGGGTGTAGCTGCTCTTATAGAGTATGCCGTGAAGACTGTCATTAGTAATCATCTGAGAAATCCTAGAGTCCATGTGTGTTTGGTGACTTCTACTTTCTATGGTGCCGAGAGGACAAAAGAGAAACCTCCCACCAACTCGGCGATCAAGTCGCGCATGGCCGCCACAACGCCAATGGAGACTCCGACCAGCCACGTCACCACCGCCTTCGCCCACTGCAACAGTGTCTCGACAGAGGGTGCTGCTGCTTCCGGGGACGCAGATGTGGAGACGCTCTGCCACCTCTCCGACAATCTCGCCACCGCCTTTCGCTCTCCAGAAGACTTCACCTTCCTTGTCGACATGCGTGCGTACCGCTCCATGCTCTCCGTCCAGAGTCCCTTCCTGGATGCCGTCTTCGCGCGTCGTGCCGCTGAAGGGGAGGACGACCCGCTGGACCTCCGGGAGCTTCTGGGTGAGGAGGTGGAGGTCGGGTATGAGGCACTGCAGTTGGTGCTCGAGTACCTGTACACCGGCCGCATCCGCGACCTTCCCAAGTCAGCATGCGTTTGCGCCGACGTGGACGGCTGCGCCCACGTCGGTTGCCTTCCCGCCATCTCCTTCATGGCGCAGGTCATCTTTGCCGCATCCATCTTCGAGGTTGCGGTGCTCACCAACCACTTCCAGGTCCGCCTCTTCCTCCTCTTATCTGTTGCGATGATTTCTTCATATCACTTGTTTATTATGCCTGCTGGCATGCATATTGGTCAGACATTTCAATGCTATATTTGAAAAGAATGGGAAAGAACACTATCAAGTTATTTCAGCAAAAAATATTAATTTCAATGCTTTTACAAAACAGTGACAAGCATTACATTTGTGGTGAATACATGGTAGTCGTCAAACTGGTGAAGTTTTTGATGAGTGCTAGGATGTGTTGAGTTATTTGGAGATACCTACTGCGGTGCAACACTCACTTAGGTTTAAGAATCCATTCCTAACTCAGTTTGACGTAGGCGTGTTCTTTTTTTTTTGTTCAACAATCACCTGGGGAGGAGTCCCTCCACCTGAATATATTACTCAAAGTGTCCATTATGCCAGGAGAGTGATCCAGTTTATAAGGGAAACCGGATCGAAACCTTTAACAAATTGACCCCATTTATAAAGAAAAACCAGGCTGAAAACCAAGTAGGCGTGGAAATTAATTGAGTTATCTGTGAGTGATGACGTAACTGTGGTGTCTCTTTCAGTTTCAAAACTGTCCGCTTAAATGTGTTCAATATGGAAAGGTGCTGTGTGATTTTAATGGTATTTCAGGGATTCTTGTTTTGACTTTTCTATAGGGAAAAGGAAAGGTAACTGTTCAAAGCATGGAAATGATGTGCTTCCAGTTTTGTTCAATAAAAATCTGTTTGAAGCAGTATGGAGAGGTGCTGATATGGTACATGCATCAATGATAGGCAGTTCATGACAAACATGATTTGATAACACTTTCCAAATCTAGGTTCCATTTATGCCGACAGTTGATACATGTACACTAAAAACCAAAGATATAAATACAGTGATTCCCCCTGAAAATTTTGCAAACTAGAGTCCGTTACAATAATATTGATCTGGTGTTTTCACTTGATAAAGTTCTGGATGCGTGTGTGTGTGAAGTGAAATATCAAAACTGACAATGATCCTAATAGGGCCTACATTCTTAATTCTTGTATACATATTTAGCTCCATAACCTCTCATTTTCAGTAAGATCAGTGAATATTCTCTTAAGGGGCAGTACTTAGATAGGGGACCCCTTGTTCTAGGTAAATAGTCATCATCTAATGCAGCTGCACAAGCTAGAAATTTTGAGATGGGTCCTTAATGAAATTGTTGCCTCTTCAGATTCTTATTTGGGATTTGTGCTTTCATAGTTCTGACTTTGCTGCAGATGACTTGTGTGTCTACCATTTGAGGATAATTCTTGTCGAGTTGCTACTTGTAACATTACAGTCGCATTGTTTCGCGTTGAGACGGTACTAAGCCACCTTATGCCTTTCTTTTCCATGCAGCGGCTTCTCCTTGATGTCCTTGATGATGTTGAAGTGGATAACCTTCCATTGATCTTATCTGTTGCAAACTTATGCAATAAATCTTGCATGCATCTGCTTGAGAGATGCCTTGAGATGGTAGTCCGGTCAAATCTTGACATGATTACTCTTGAGAAAGCATTGCCTCCAGATGTTATCAAGCAAATTACTGACTCGCGGATAAGTCTTGGGCTAATTTCACCCAAGGACAACGGATTTCCTAACAAACATGTAAGAAGGATATTCGGAGCTCTCGATTCTTATGATGTGGAGCTAGTGAGGTTGCTACTCTACGAAGGGCAGACTAATCTTGATGATGCATTTGCATTGCACTATGCTGTAGAACATTGTGACCCAAAGATCACAACAGAACTTCTGGACCTCGAACTTGCAGATGTTAATCGTAGAAATCAAAGAGGTTATACTGTTCTTCACATTGCTGCCAGGCGAAGAAATCCTAAAATTCTTGTCTCTGTTTTAACCAAAGGAGCTCGGCCTTCCGATCTTACATTTGATGGAAGAAAAGCAATACAAATCTCAAAGAGACTCACAAAACATGGGGATTACTTTGGGATTACTGAAGAAGGAAAACCGTCTCCTGAATATAGTTTATGCATTGAGATACTGGAGCAAGCTGAAAGAAGGGGTCCACAACTTGGAGAAGCATCGGTTTCTCTTGCAATAGCTGGTGACTGTCAACGTGGGACGCTGTTGCACCTCGAAAATCGAGGTAACATTTATTTAAAAATTGTCAAGTGTTCAAAATTAGTGGTTGGTATTGTTTGCAGATTATGGTGTTTTGCATGTGGAGTGAAGTTCTCCATGTGCAATTACCCAATGTGTGCTACCTTTTTCTTCTCTTGGAAGGTGTTTTGACTCAATTTTTTTCTTGTTATGTAGTTACTTTGATGAGGATAATGTTTCCAACTGAGGCAAGAGTAGCAATGGACATCGCTCAAGTGGATTGCACTTTGGAGTTAACCCTTGATTCTGAGGCAAAACCTCCTTCGGAGAAAGAAGTGGCAACCATTGATCTAAATGAAACTCGTTTCCAAATGAATGACGAACACTTAGCTCGGATGAGTGCCCTCTTCAAAACAGGTGAGACACAGATTGCCTTTGTATAACCATGACGCTTCTACATTGTTTATGTTTTCAACGAAATCATAGTATTCACTTATTTAGATTATCTGCTGTAACATTCTGAATAAGAAAGCTTGCATAGCTCAAGTGTGAAACCCACTAGTCTATGGATCTGGACTAACTGCAAGCTCAATGTTTTTTTACCAGTTGAACTCTGTAAACGCTTCTTTCCGCGTTGTTCAAATGTCATAGACAAGATTATGAATGATGAACCTGAGCTGGCTTCCCTTCAAAGAGACACATCCACCGAGAGGAATCGGAGGTTCGGTGACATGCACGACACGCTTCAGAAGGCATTCAGCGAGGACAAGGGTTCGTCTAGTTTTGACAAATCTGGGTCATAGTTGCAAACGGATGACATGACAAAGCAACCAGAAATGCATGCTATATTGTGGAGTACAACAATATATCAGATTGGAGCACAACTGGAAAGTGGCCAAAAATTCAGATTGCACCTTTTATAAAAGAAAATTTTCAGGTGAAATTAATCTAGAACTCGGTTCTCCTCTCGAATCGAACCTTCTACAAACTGCAAGCAGCCAATTGTTTGGAACTGCAGTTAACATTTAACGCCAGAACATGTTCATGGCATGTGCTGTTCTTTTCTCTGTTCTGCACTTTTGAGGTGATGCTGTTGTGTAAATTTCAGCAACTAGTACAAATTTGTGGGAACTTGTAGCAAGTAGTAGTAGATTAATTCAGTTCACACCGAAATGCGCTACTGATAGACCAGCGTATCAGTTCAATTCGGCACGCTCAACTAATTCTTCTTGGCATGTACTATTCGAGTTAGGTGCCTAGCTATGCATATGGGAAGAGTGAAATAAATATATCTCACTTGTCATACGGTAGCTCTTCCCATATGATAAGTGAGATATATTTATTTTTCCTTTTTTTTTTGTCTTTGGGTTTTTTTGGTTTTCTTTGTTTCTTTCTTCGGTTGTCACCCTTTTCTTGTATTGTTTTCTCCAGTTTTTTCTTTCTTTATTTTTCCTTTTCTCCTTTTCTTTTTATCGCATGTCTACTTTTTTTCATACACATTTTACATTTTTGTATACATCATATACATTTTTATATGTGTTTAACATTTTTCCAATACATGATTAACATTTTTCAAATACATCTTTTGAATACGTGTTGAAAAATTATCAAATACACATGGAAACATTTTTTGGATTGATATGGATTTTTAAAACTACACGATTTTTTTGTACATTGTATAAATATTGTTTATAAATGTCAATATTTTTTTAAATGTGTTGACATTTTTGTAATCGTGAAATATTTTTGGAAACGTGTGAACTCGTTTTAAATGTCTAAATTTGTTTTTTTTATACAATCAACATTTTAAAAAATAATGCTACTCCCTCCGATCCGAATTAATTAATGCAGCCTCTATATTTTTACATTGCATTAGCACTTTTCAAATTTGCGGTTTTTATTTTTTTGAGTTTTGATTATATTTGTTTGGATTAATTTCCAAAATAGTAAAAAACAAAAAAAACAAATAAAAAGCAGAGAAGGGAAACGAATTAACCTGCCTGAAGCTACTTGGGCCGGCCCATTAGTAGGGATGTTGAGGCGAGATGAGCTTGTGTCTTGCTGCGGGTGAGACGTAGCCGCTCCCAACACCACTAGTAGTACTTCCGGTTATGCCGGAAGAGGATTTGTAGTACCTGGGTGCTCCACCCCCTATATAAACATTAAGTTCAAAAAATACTGAGAAATTTAAAGTAAAAACTGGGATTTGGGAATATCAAACTTGGGTGTTCGACCTACTTTCGTGTGAAATTTCGTGAAAAATATATTAGGAAAGGTATCTGTGGCAAAGAAGATAAAAAGAAATCCTATGTATGAAAAAGACTGTTTGGAAACGTGACATGCCAGCGGTTTCGAAACTCAGTGCCATGACGTGAGATTCTAGTGCCATGACAGTATTAGCTCCCATTGCAACATTTTGCTTCGGGTGGTCGATGTTGTTGATTATTGCCAGGAGGAGTCCCGACAGGTTCACCTAAGCCTAAGCCTTGACGTGCTTCGCTTGTGGTCAATCCCCATTCCTTGGCCACTCGCACAAACCCGTTGGCCGTCCGAAGAGGAGGAGTAGGAGGAGCTGATGATCCCCACCATGCGCCGGGCGACGCGGTTCTGCTCTGCCGCGAGCCTTGCGCCTCTCTCCGCCGCAACCACAGTTTGCATTGCCAACCGCTAGGACTCCTGGATCCCAATGCGGAGCACCGCCACATTTTTGCGGCGACGTGAGTGGGCGTCCGTCTCCTTGGACGTGTAGGAGCGGCGGACGGCGTCATAGAGGGCCTCGTCATCGTCGCTGGAGGGGGGCAGCGGCTCAAGCGCGGATCCGCAAGACCCGCACTCGGTACAGTTGGTAGCCTCCTCCGCCGCCCTCTTCCTTGCGCGCTGATACACGCAGCCATCGGGCTACAACTAGCTTGTGGGCAGGAGCACCCAGCCTCGCCCAGGAGGAGCAGCTGCTGTTGGTGCCAAGCACCACTGGACCCCTGCCGCCTGACGAAAAGACAGGGACCGTGTTGGGCTGCCGTGGGGCGCCATGGAGCTATAGCTGCCCACTTGGGCCGTTGCTGATGCCGTGGATAAAGAGCTCCCGCCCGGTCCATCCGCGATCGGCTGAGGGGAATGCGGAGCACTAGCTCCTCCTCGTCAGGCGCCAACGAGCTCGAGGACTCCTCGACAAGCTTCTTTCTTCTAGTTGATCGAGTCAGAGTCACTGTCGGATCCGTTCCCGGGCATGTCGGAGTTGAGGGGGTAGGGCGGAGAGAGGATGGGGAGGAGAAGGAAGTCGAGTGGAGCAGAAAGGTTGACTAGGGTTTGATTGTCCGGCTTCGCGTATTTATGGGAATAGGCGTGGAGACGGCATGGGCCACAGTGGGTTGGTCCGACGTGGCGGACACCCCAGGGCGTGTCTTGGCCTCCCCATATCTTTTCAAATATGGGTTCGATATGAGCGGTGTCGATCGGCTCCGACGTATATGACCGGTATAAGGGGTGCAGCTGGGTCGAGTTTTTTATGGATCAGTGACTGGGCCGTCCGCATGGACGTATTAGGGGCATTTGAGGAGCTCGGCTGCAGATGCTCTTATTTCCTTAAGAAAAAGCTAGATGTATAGTACAAGACAATTGGGCACCCTTTCGTTTTTGCTTCCCAACTCGGCTCCCTCGCCTCATCTCCCATTGTTTCAATCCCTTCATCTCTCATGTTTCAATCCCTCCATTGGGCGACCCAGCGGCAAGGAGCCAACTGCAGATCGGCAATCCGGCAATTGCAGCCCAAATTCAAAATAGTGAGATTACATATGCACATCTCTTCTCTCTTGTGCATGTTTAATTTACCCTAAATACCTAGTATTGTAAAGTTTTTGCCGTAGTTTTCTAATTGTTTTTCTCCATGTACTATAGAACATTGTTTTTTTAAACAGAAGTCGATCATCAAATCCAGACCACAATAAGGTCACCTGTCGAACGTAGCCAACCGAGCTAACATGTGGCATGGGCCGACCCTCCGTAAGGGGGTGATATGTATTTTGTGTGTGAACAAACCATGTCATTTAGGATGAACCTTGTCCTTGTCCTGAAGTACTTTGCACTTACTGCATGCTACCCTATCTGCAACTTCATATCATATTCAGATGAATAGAATGGCTGTTGACAATATTTAAAAATGCATAAGGGAAATTGATGATATATGTAGGTATGCACGATCTTTATCTGTACTAATACTGAGAAAACAGATTAGTGCTATTGACAATTCACCCAGAACAAGTACTCCCTCCGTCCGGAAATACTTGTCATCAAAATGAGTAAAAAGAGATGTATCTAGATTTTGTCCATTTTGATGACAAGTATTTTCGGACGGAGGGAGTAGATGATATCCATCCAACTATCAGCTATTCAGAGAAAAGTAAAAGGTGCTATTTGGGAAGAAGCACGGAAATGGCATGCTCTACCCTCGTACTGCTTTGGGCTGCAAGTTGCAACTCTCTTTGTTTCTTCCCATTAGTATGTACTTGAAAAAGTTAGTGATGTTAATAAGATATTATGCTGATCCCATCTCTATTTTTTTCTCAAATGATAAGTGTCACATGTGTGTCATGCAGCACTCCGGCCCTGACGATTTTTACAACTAAAGTTGCCATCCGAAGAGAAAAAACAAACCCAATTTTTTCTGAAACTTGCCATCTGAAAAGAAGTTGCCATTCTCATGTCACTAAACTTGCCATAAAAACGATCGGAGTTGCCATGTGTTCGTGTCACACTGTAACACTTATCAAGGTCCCTTTTTTAATGTAACTTTATGGTTACTACCGGACTATGGTACATAAAGTTTTTTTGGGAGAAAACTTCCGATCTGTTAATCTTCAGTTATGGCGGTACAACGAACACCAGAAATAATAAAACTTACATTCAGATCCGCAGACCATCTAGCGTCGACTACAAGAACTGATGCGAGCCGACGGCGCCGCCGTCATCGCCCCTCCCTCGCTGGAGCCGGGCAAAACTTATTGTGGTAGACAGTCGGAAAGTCGTCATGCCAAGGCCCCATAGAACCAACACAGCAGAACAACAACCACCACCAATAAAGAGTAACGTAGATGGAAGGATTCAACCTGAAGACACATGAACATAGACGTACTATGACCAGATCCGAGCAAATCCATCAAGACAGATCTGCCAGATACATACCTCCACACGCGCACCGACGATGCTAGACACACCACCAGGACAGGGCTAGGTGTGGAGAACCTTATTCCATCTATAAAAAGCCGCCGCCGTCTTATCTTCCTGAGCAGAACACAAACCCTAACAAAACTTGAAGAAACATCTAAAAACAGATCCTCCCGCCGACAGGGTCAGGATCCACCATGCTGCCATAGCCCTAAGGCCACCGGAGACGAGGCGGATCGGCGATGGCGTCGACGGAAGGCAGAGGAATCCTAAACTTTTGTTAGGGAAGGAGGCGGCTGCGTGCCACACGGTACATAAAGTTGACCACGAGGATCTATATTCCTGTTGAATGTAGTTCTTTTTGTCCAAAATATAAGTAACTGGGAAACTACCAAATTTATGTAATTTTGAACATATGATTGCTCTTTGAATATTACTATCCAACACAATTACTCCAAATATATATTTTACACATAGTATGGTCAAATCTTAGCCGAAGCAGTATATAGCACCAATATTAAGCACTCATAATTTTTGATGCCATACACACACATAAGAATACATCCCGGTAGATTATGGAATCGCAATTCCAAAAATTTATTCTAGCACACAACATGCATAATTATACTGGCACACTGCATTTGCACCGATCGAGTTGCTACTACTGATGGAGCATCGCGTTTGCTATCATCTTGTATTTGTCCTTGTTCGCGCTGAGGAAGGCGACCAGTTGCTCCCTCGGCGGCAGGCACTCCTTCACGGTTTCATTCTCGGTATATTCCTTTGCCCAGCGGCGCAGAGCAGGGAACTCGTTCTCGCCCATCAAGCTCACTCCGGTCACCTCCTCCATCGCGTATATCCAGTGAGCCGGACCGCAGGCGGCGACGTCGAGGTAGCCAATGGAGTCGCCGTTGAAGAACCTTTTCCCCTGGAGCTGCCCTTCCAGCAGCGCTAGGTTCTCCTTCGTCTCCTTCACGAACCCCTTCTGCTCCTCGCCAGCGTCCAGCCACATGGCCAGCATGAACGGCCTCGCGCACTGCTTGCATGGCCATCAAGTGTATGTTGGGTAAGTGCATGCTCACCAAATTTTTTTAGAAAAGATGCTCACAAAAAGATGGCGGCTATAATTAATAAAGGTGGGTGTGTGCATCGCTCAATGCAAAAGCCGGGAATTATCCTCTTTTTCGAAAAAAAAACCAAAAAGATTGCGGCTAGCTTGTATGGACAGTAGGAGGATATAGGAGATCACCTTCTGTTCCAGGAACTGAGCCCAGAAACGGGCCATGGCACGGGCGTAGGGATCAGCCGGCAGGAGAGGCGGTCCGTCGAAGGCCTCGTCGATGTACTCCATGATGAGGAGGGACTCACAGATGGCTCGGCCGCCGTGAACGAGCACGGGCACCTTCTGGTGGATGGGGTTGTGCTTCAGCAGCAGCTCACTCTTGCTCTGGAGATCTTCCAGGACCAGCTCGTAGGGCACCCCTTTTAGCCGCAGCGTGGCCTCGGTGCGGTGGACGAATGGGCTACCAATGTGCCGATGAGCTTAACCGGTTCAGCCATCTTTGCTTTGCTTTTTCTTGCAGATTCTGGTTTATCTTTGCTTTGGTTTGCTTGCTTGCTGATATCTTGCCTACCTAAACAAACTAACACGCTGGTACTTATAGGGGTCTAACGGCGAGTTGTTCTTCATGTCCACTGTAATCAGAATTCAGACGGTGGGTGTTGCTGCTTCTTCCCCAAGAAAGATTGAATTCTTTTTAGTTTTTTTAGTCAATGGCCTTTAGTTTCTTTGTGAATAGTCGTATAATATGAGCGTGGTACTGATCGGTTGCTCCAGTGTCAAAAAAAAAAGGATTGATATGATCTGATAGTGTAAAGATAATATGAGATGATGGTGACTTTCTTTGACACATGTACATTGTATACTAGTCGAAGTTTCTTGATGGGCAAGCTGGATTAGGCAGATCATGGACTTGTCTACCGTTTCAATCAAGGCTATTTATATACCTACTCCCATAAAAAGAACGTAAAAAAAAACTTCTGCCTATCCGTCGTCGTACCTTTTATAAAAGGACCCCTGGTGTACTTTAAATAACTCATGGTCTAGTATTAAGTCCCTCTTCTTTCTCTACATTTGTTGGGCTTTGCCTCAACTTGGCTCTGATTAGTATTCCGCGTTCACCTGCAATATGCCCGGTTCACTCTTTTTTTCAGCCCGTTTAGGTCCTTTGTCTTTTTTATTTACAAAGATTATGTTAAAATGGTCGTGCTATAACTTTGTAACCGTAACTCGGATTAAAATAATTTATATATGTAATCTGACCAGAAAAATGCTTAGTTTCCAACCGTGCTACTAGGGTGGATGGGTTTCAAGCTGGCGAGCGTGGAGTGGAGCATCCATGCGAGCTGGCGGAAACAGGCGATGCCGTCGTGTGTGTCCGCGGCTGCGTGGAGACAACTGAAGTGGGGCATAACCGGTGCTGCCGTATGTATTTTTCTCTATTGAATTGATTGTTTCATCAAAACTTTGCCTATTTGCAAGTGCAGGTAGAAGGGCAGCAGATATGCAGTGAAAATTAAAACCATTTAGCTACGCGTGAAGGGCGGCCAACCAGCTATGCCACGTGGCGCAAGCTGGTTGGCCGTGGTGAGAAATCTTTTGCAATTTTTTTAGATAACGTGTAGAGAAATCTTTTGCAATTTTTTTTAGATGACGTGTGGATTATTTTTTAAATATGTATTTTTAGATGGAGATGAGGCCCTCTGTTTTTTTTTTAAATAGAGGGTTAAGCAAAGTGGCACTCGCTGGTAGGCTGGTGTGGTAAATTTTCCTTTTCTCTTTTTACCTCTTTTTTAGATGAAGATGAGGATTTTTTTTAGATTTTTTTTTGACGGAGGCGAGGACTTTACATTTTTTTAATGAAAACGTGCGCACAGCTTCCTCTCAAGCGGTGCCACATAGTCGACGGTCTTAGCAGTTGTCTAGATGCTCACATGCATGTCATTTGTATGGTTCTGTAGATCCAGAGATACATTTATACTTTGTTATTTTTCTTACCTTTAACTTGACCATACCTGAATCATTTGTTAGATAAAGTGCTCAACAAGTCAATCTTATCAGCAAGGGAAAAATAAAAATAAGGTGGTGCCCGGACCGGGACCATGAACACATTGAGCGAAATTGGAGAGGGAGATGACATTGTAGACCTTGAGTTCCTGTCCATAAGGTTTGCCAACATGGTCGCCATCATGAGCAATTTCCCAAAACATTCATGGTAGGACGAGTAATTAATGTAGTCTTAAAACTACTCACCAAAATATTCACATTTCCGAAAACACATGAGCAATTTAACATAAGTGTTTCATTACCTCTTAGAACTGCTCACCATGTGTTTGAGGTTTCATGTAATTAAATCTACTTTTGATATGATAATGGCTAAGTTGGAATTTAGTTGAGGTTAACATATGGATTAGTTATAGACCAATATTCTCTTGAACAACCATAATCAAATTTAATAATTCTAATGCAATACCACCTTATCAAACCTGATGGATATTTGTAGTGCTATTTGTGGATATCCCTTACGATGTATTGTGTACAACTATATACAAAAAACATATGGAATTGTAAAAACAACTGCTTTTTTTTGCTTTTCTTTTATGGTTGCAATGAAGGAGTCCATGAGGCCTGAGCTAAGGACATGAAAATTATTTTCCTCCCGTTGTAATGCACCGGCATGTTTCCTAGCATATTGTTAAGAAAACTGACGCCAAGCAGGGAAACGAACTCTAAAACTCAGATAACCATGACGGTGCCCTTGCCACTGCGCTAGCATCTAGCTTCAGAAATGCCTGAGTTTTTTTTCCCAATCTGTAGTAGTACAGGAAAACATTGATTTTGAAATTTGTTTGAAAATTTTAAACGATATTTTTTGGTATCCACGGTTACCGTGTTTCTCGCCGTCCCTCGGTAATTTTCTAGGATTTGGTAGCCAAAACCTTAGACAGCATTGCCTTTTGGTTCGTCCGACACCAGTACTAGTCTTTTTATGTCAGATATTAATAAAAAGTGCACTGTAGTTGTCTTGTGCTCTTGTGCAGTGGAATCCAAGTTGAGCTGGCTCATTTGACGCCTGTTTCGAGTGAAGCGCGCTTGCCCGTGCGAGACACACATGCCACTGCCACTCTCTCCCTGGCCATAGCACGCCATGGCGAATTGGCCCTTACTGTATTTATATATCCACTCCCCCCCAGGATGCGATCCAAGCATCCAGTGCTGCCAATCAGTAGCAGCCAGTGAGTAGCTAGCTGGAGGCCGGCCGGTAGCATCCAGTTGGTCGAGCGAGCCAGCGTCACCTTGGACCTTGCCGGGACATGGAGCCAGCGGCGGCGACGATGCTCCCTCGAGCACTCCCCATGCTGCTGCTGCTGCTTGCGGCGGCGGCCGTGATGGTGAGCGCGGAGAGGGCGCCGACGCTGGTGTTCATCCTGGCAGGGCAGTCCAACATGGGTGGCCGGGGCGGCGCCACGGTGGGCAACCGTTGGGACGGCGTCGTGCCGCCCGAGTGCGCGCCGTCACCACGCACGCTGCGCCTCTCGCCGTCCCTCCTCTGGGAGGAGGCCCACTAGCCGCTGCATGCCGGCGTGGACGTCGGCAACGTGGTGGGCGTGGGCCCCGGGATGCCGTTCGCGCACGCGCTGCTCCGGGCGCGGGCCTGCCCCAGGGGCGCCGTCGTGGGACTCGTCCCCTGCGCGCAGGGCGGCACGCCCATCGCCAACTGGACCCGTGGCTCCGAGATGTACCAGCGGATGGTGACCCGCGCCCGCGTCGCCGGTGCAGGGACCGGCAGGATCGCGGCCTTGCTGTGGTTCCAAGGGGAGGCCGATGCCATGCGGCGCGAGGACGCGTTGGCCTACGCCGGGAGGATGGAGGTGTTTGTCCGGGACATCCGCCGGGACCTCGCCATGCCCAACCTCCTCGTCATTCAGGTCTGTCGCTACACTACATCCATGGCTCCCCTGTTCCGACTCCATTAATCTCCATTGTGAACCCTGTGAGTAAAAACATCCATGATCTTGTCATAGGTTGGGATCGCGACTGCGCAGAAGCAGGGGAAGTGGCTGGACCTGGTGAGGAAGCAGCAGAGGGCGGTGCGGCTGCCGAACCTCAAGTACGTGGATGCCATGGGGCTCCCCCTCGCCAACGACATTACGCACCTTACCACCCAGGCCCAGGTCCGGCTCGGCAGGATGCTCGCCGACGCGTACATCGCCACGCTCTGATGGCTAGTAGTGTTCGCTGGAATACTATCATTGATTCCGTGGAAGAGTTAATTTGGTGATGATTAGCTGTGGACAACAACTGAATAAATCAGCTATACTATGTAGGGTATTTCATGCGCATTATTACCACCTTGTTATGCGCATTTGTTGGAAATGAAACAATCTCATTGCCAGTATGATATTGCCGTTACGGGGAAGGAAAACTCTTCGCTTTGTTAAGTTCCTATCTTCTTGCAGAAGACTTGTTGTTACTGAAACCCTTCCCGTCAACCGGTGATCGGACGCGAAATGTTGTCCACAGGCTACGTGCCCCTGATTGACCCGTCTTCAACATGGCATTTATTGCAAGACATGCGGGCGCAACGGAAACCACATCGTAGACGGCGTATCAAAAAAAACTGTTTGGAGAATTGCAATAAGGCTTGTGTTGCAAAGCATTGAACGCAACATGAGGCTTGTTGCAAAGGCTCATCAAGCAGATCGGAGAACTATCCCGCAGAAAAAGAAGGTATAATGTTTGGGATTGCAGCAAGGCTCATGTTGTAAAACGTTGAGCGCAATGCGAAACTTGTTGCGAAGACTTGGTGAGCTAATCGGATGGCTGTAGGGAAGGAAAAAACAAAAATAAAACATGTTCAGGGATTGCAACACGACTTCTCTTGCAAAGCGCTGAGCGCAATACGAGCCTTGTTGCAAAGGCTTAGCGGCTCAAGTGAAGGGATCAGACGGTTGTCCACGGCTCCATCGAACGGCAGCCCATGCGATCGATCTTTTGGGATTATCAGTTTATCACCCGGTCAACGCTTAGGCGGCCCTTGTTGTTATAGCATGGACGGATTATCTAAATAACATGCTATTATAAAGGTCGCCCATCCGTGGTTTCAGGTCTAATTGTCTTTTCCCAACACTGGCACTATTTTATTCCCGTGTTATCCAGGTAATGCATGTTCCTCTTCATTGGAAACATCAAGTTAATCTCGCGGGAATCTCAGAGCAGGAAGGTTTTTTTTTAAGTCGGAGCAGGAAATTGGGCAAGCAACATTTTATAGCAGTGTGTTTCAGAACACCAACACTATTATATAATTGTGCTACAATGTCTTTCGGAACGATTGGATCTCTGACATTAGACACACGATGGGATGAGTCATTAGTGTATTTCCTAAGTCACACGCCCAAAATTAACACACGGAATTCCGCAAGAAAACATGTGGCTGGTCAAATTGACCCAAGCACAAATATACTTAAATTGCAGAAAAACTGCGTCTTATCTTTGTCACATGGAAAACAGGGCGCTTCCGTTGCCTCTGGCTGCTACACGGCGAAGATGTCGTTTTTGATCTGGAACGCCTTCGTGAACCAACAGAGGTAGGTAGGGAGAATGCTGCTGACGTTGAAGGCCCCCATGACAACACCCTGCTACTGCAAGGACCTCTCTCCCCGCGCGCCTCAAATCGCTGTTGTTCGGTTGCCATGGCCATGGCAACTAGTCCACTACGATGATCATGCTATCTACGTGACGACCATCAGAGATGCTACGACGGGTGACAGCCAGTGATGCAACTGCAGCCTTTGCGTGCTTCAATGGCCATGACCACGTGCACGGTGATCATGAGGTGCGACGGCGGAACGCGGGGCCACCGCGTGTGCTACCGTTGCTAGAATCGACCACCACAGGGATGCTAGAACGGGCGACCGTACGTGCCGGAACCGGCTGCCCCAAATGCTGGGACTAGGCCCTGCAACTCTGGGCGCCGTATCCCGATGAAAGTTTGCGAGGCGCTGTATCCCTATGAAAGTTTGCGAGGCGGCGACGTGCTGCATGGGATGCTACGACCGAATATAGCAAAGTTGCGACCGGCACGCAAGAGAGTTGCAACGAATGAGCCAAGTACTGCTGCCGTTGCCATTTATTACTAGAATCAGGTAAAGTAGGGTTACAACCTGCACACAGTGGAGCTGCAACGAGCAGCGTCAAATACTACAACTGACGTCTATTATTGCTGGAACCAGAGAAAGCAGGGGTTGCGACCAGCGTGGGAGGAGCTGCAACCATAGAAAATCTATATGATGTGAAAGTATATATTCAATAATAAATTTAATGGTATTGATTTGTTGTTGTATATGTTAATATTTTTGTCTATTATTTTTTTAAAAGTTTACGAAGCTTAACTTTGATCAAAGCTAATATGCGGAGTAAATAAACACGGAGAGTACTAGTCTTGTGATGTTGTACAGTCCAGTCCAACTTGAGACAGGCATACAACTCATTTGACGCCTGATTCGAGTGAAGCGCGTTTACCCATGACAAACACACATGCGATCCACTGCCACTCCCTCCCGGACAAGAAAACAAAGGCCATAGCACGCCATGGCGAATTGAGCGCTCCCGTGTTTATGTATCCAGTCCCAACGATGCGTTCCGGGCATCCAGTACTGCGAGTCTGCGAATCAGTGGCAGCCAGTGAGCAGCGAGCTAGGACCTTGGACCTTGCCGGGACATGGAGCCAGCGGCGGCGACGATGCTCCCTCGAGCACTACCCATTCTGCTGCTGCTTGCGGCGGCCGTGACGGTGAGCGCGGAGAGGGCGCCGACGCTGGTGTTCATCCTGGCAGGGCAGTCCAACATGGGTGGCCGGGGCGGCGCCACGGTGGGCAATCGTTGGGACGGCGTCGTGCCGCCCGAGTGCGCGCCGTCCCCGCGCATGCTCCGCCTCTCCCCATCCCTCCGCTGGGAGGAGGCCCGGGAGCCGCTGCACGCCGGCGTGGACGTCGGCAACGTGGTGGGCGTGGGCCCTGCGATGCCGTTCGCGCACGGGCTGCTCCGGGCGCCGGCCTGCCCGCGCGGCGCCGTCGTGGGGCTAGTCCCCTGCGCGCAGGGCGGCACGCCCATCGCCAACTGGTCCCGCGGCTCCGAGATGTACGAGCGGATGGTGACCCGTGCCCGTGTCGCTGGCGCAGGGACCGGCAGGATCGCAGCCTTGCTGTGGTTCCAGGGGGAGGCCGACGCCATGCGGCGTGAGGACGCCATGGCCTACACCGGGAGGATGGAGGCATTCGTCCGGGACGTCCGCCGGGACCTCGCCATGCCCAACCTCCTCGTCATCCAGGTCCGTCGCTACACTGCATCCATGCATGGGTCCCCTGCTCCGACTGCGTTATCTCCACTGTGAACCCTGTGAGCAAAAACATCAATAATCTTGTTGTAGGTTGGGATCGCGACGGCTCAGAAGCAGGGGAAGTGGCTGGACCTAGTAAGGAAGCAGCAGAGGGCGGTGCGGCTGCCGAACCTCAAGTATGTGGACGCCATGGGTCTCCCCCTTGCCAACGACATCACGCACCTCACCACACAGGCCCAGGTCCGGCTCGGCAAGATGCTTGCCGACGCTTACATCGCCACGCTCTGATGACTACTAGTGGTGTTCGCTGGAATTCTATCATTGATTCCATGGAAGAGTTGATTTGGTGATGATTAGCCGTGGACAACACCTGAATAAATCAGCTATATTAGGCTTGTCATAGTGGGGAGTAACTTAGACTAGTAACATACATATGTTACTAGTCCATGTTACCATCATAGTGGGAAGTGTCATAGGTGTAGTAACATGCATATCTTCGTTTATTGCTTTGTAAATTCATTTTGTATTGAAAACCGCTATGTGATAGTAACATATTATGTTACTCTATTTGTCTCTTTTCTTTTTAATTACATGACACGTCATCTTTTTTGCTTATGTGCCATCTATGTTACTACTTATGTTACTCCCACTATGACTAGCCTTATGTAGCAGGATACTTCATGCACATTATTACCGCCTCATTATGTGCATTGTAGGAAATGAAACAATCTCATTGCCAGTACCATATTGCCGTTATAGGGAAGGAAAACTCGTCCACTTCGTTAAGTTTGTCAGTTTTGCTAAAGCACATCTAGATGTGTCGTAAGTATTGCACATTTAAGTTCTAAATTTGTACCTGCTTGGAAAGAAGACTTGTTGTTACCGAAACACTTCCCGTCAACTGGTCGATCCGACACGAAATGTTGTCCACACGCCACGTGCCCCTAATTGAGCCGTCTGCAACATGGCATTTGTTGCAAGACATGCGGGCGCAGAAACCACATCGCAGAAGGCATATCAAGAAAAAACTGTCTGTAGAATTGCAACAAGGCTCGTGTTGAAAAGCACTGCACACAGCATGAGGCTTGCTGCAAAGGTTCACCAAGCAGATCCGACAACAGTCGCGTAGAAAAAAAAAGGTATAATGTTTGGGATTGCAACAAGGCTCATGTTGTAAAACGCTTAGCGCAATGCGAAGACTTGGTGAGCTAATCAGATAGGTGTAGGGAAGGAGAAAAACAAAAACAAAACATGTCCAGGGATTGCAACAAGACTTCTCTTGCAAAGTGTTGAGCGCAATACGAGCCTTGTTGCTAAGGCTTAGCGGCTCACGTGAAGGCGATCAGACGGTTGTCCACGGCTCCATCGAACGGCAGCCCATGCAGTCGGTCTTTTAGGATTATCACCCGGTCAATGCGTAGGACGGCCCTTGTTGTTATAGCATGGACGGATTATCTAAAAATAACATGCTATTATAAAGGTCGCCCATCCGCGCTTTCAGGTCTAATTGTCTTTTCCCAGCACTGGCATTATTTTATTCCTATGTTATCTATGCAATCCATGCTCCTCTTCATCGGAAGCATCAAGTTAATCTCGCAGGAATCTCGGAACAAGAAGGTTTTTTTTAGGAAGTCGGAGCAGGAAGTTCGGCAAGCAACATTTTGTAGCAATGTGTTTGAGAACGATTGGATCTCAGACATTAGACACACGATGGGATGAGTCATTAGTGTATTTCTTAAGTCACACGTCTAGAATTGACAGACGAAATTCAGCATGAAAATATGTGGCCGGTCATAATGACCCAACACATATATACTTAAATTGCAGAAAAAATGTGTCTTGTCTTTGTCACACGAAAAACAGGGCACTTCCGTTGCCTTGGCTGCTACTCGGCAAAGATGGCGTTGTTGAGCTGGAACGCCTTCGTGAAGAAGGACGGCCAACAGAGGTAGGTAGGGAGAATGCTGCTGACGGTTAAGGCCCCCATGATGACATCCTGCTGCTGCAAGCACCTCTCTTCCTCGCGCGCCTCAAACCGTTGTTCTTCGGTTGCCATGGCCACAGCAACTAGTCTGCTACGACGATCATGCTGTCTACGTCGACGACCATCAGAGATGCAACGACGGGTGATGTCCGGTGCTGCAACCGCAGCCTTTGCGTGCTTCAACAGCCATGACCACGTGCACGGTGATCATGAGGTGCGACGGCGGAATGCGGGGCCACCGCGTGTGCTACCGTTCCTAGAATCGACCACCACGGGGATGCTAGACGGGCCACCGTGGGTGCTTGAACCGGCTGCCTCAAATGTTGGGATCAGGCCCTACCAGGTACATGTGTTTTCCTAGTTTAACGTGTGCCGCGTAGAGTACTTCTATAATGCATGTTGATCGCTAGCTGAACTTATTCTAAAAAAATTAAGTTTGTCAGCTCAAGCATCTCTCAATTGGTTCCTGTTATGTACTTGTATTTCAATTAGGTGTCAGGAACCACCAGCCGGAAGCTCAAACCAAGATGGTATAGCAGGCAGTACATGTTTACATTTTAATGTGCATGGCCTTGTAGGGATAAAAATGATTTTAAGCTAACATAGCTTGAAAAAATTTCTTCTATTATGATTATATTATGAGACTTGTTAGCTTGAAATACGTTTTGATATTAAGGGACGGAGAGAGTACTAATGAACAGGTGTGGTAGTTCAGCTATCACTCTCAATTGCTCTTATCATATATTTCATGAATTGGCCGTTGGTATCCACTGTATTATTGCAGTGTTTCATTCTGAAAGGGAACTGAAGAATTTGTACCCAAGCATAGTTGCGGATCTAGTGGGAGTGCCGTGGTTACATACATGGCATTTCTAGCTCTTTTTTTTTTTTGCGGGAGATACATGGCGTTTCTGTCGTGAGTGATAAGGATGGCACCCCACGTGGTCAAGCTCTAGGTCCGCCACTGCCCAAGCATACATGGAATCATGGCCTAGTCTTTGCTCAAGCACATAAACAACTTTAGGGCCTCGCCTAGAGCTTCTCACCTATTGTTATTGCTAACGAAGAAACATTTTACAATGCGTGGTCGAGAAATAGCAAGCAATCCATATCTACAAAGGTCCATACAAAACGCTGTGGGCATTACTTGTGACGTTCCAAACTATCCCATCACCTTTGGTACTTAAGAAGAACTGCTAACTGTCTTTTTACCGGATAGTAACACATCATTGATGAGTGAGTCAAGATTATTCAACGATGTCACCTTGGATCTAATAGCTACCTCCCTCCACTCTGCCGCTCTCTTCTTCATCTCCCTACCCTTCTCCCCACCCACCGCCTCCTTGATCCTCTCGTTGACCACCTCCCGCCGCACGTCGTCACCGATCTCCATGCCCACCCCCCACTCGAGGCACTTGTATAGGCAGTTGGTCTGCTGCTCGGCGAAGAACGGCCAACACAGCATCGGTACGCCACCGCAGAGGCCCTCCATCGTCGAGTTCCACCTGTAGTGCGTCAGGAACACACATAGGGCATCGTGCCTCAACACCGCCTCTTGGTCGCACCAGCTCGCCAGGAGTCCCCTGTCTTTGGTGGCCTCCAAGAACTTAGGGGGCAGCACCGCGGCCTCGCTCTTCACGATGTACGGCCTAATGATCCAGAGGAAGTTCTGGCCGCTGTTGGCCAGCCCCCACGCGAACTCCACCAGCTCATGATTGCTCATGATAGTTACACTCCCGAAGTTCATGTACACCATGGAACGGGGCTTCCTGCCGTCGAGCCACTGCACGCAGATGTGGTCTTCTTTCCGGAGGCTGGAGCCTACCTTGTGCAGGGGGTCCATGCAGGGGACGATTTGGCCGGTGAGGGAGTTGAGCGGACCGATGGTGTAGATGGCCGGTATGATGGCGCGCATCGCGTCGAGCGCTGGCTGCTCGAGCTCGTCCATTGTGTTGATGATGACCGCATCCGCGGCCTCCGCACGCTCCCTATGGTGTAGCTTGAAGTTCAGCGCGATGTCGTCGCGGTCTGTCATGCGGAGAATGGTTGGGAAGTCTTTCAGCCGCATGTGCTTGCTCATCCCAAGCGCCCAGTCCACCGGCATGTCCATGAACCCGTTTGTCAGTTGCTCTTCATCTGCAAAAAGAAAAGTTATTGAGACAATCAAATTTGCATTGCAGGGATAGCTAGGAGGATACCTTTGAGGGGAATGATGCCCTGGTCGATGAGAAGGCGGAAGTTGCGGTAACCCATGTAGCCGCAGGCGCTGGCCGCCCAGAGCAGCGCGGCCGGCACGTTGTCATGTTTCTCTTGGCCCTGACATCTTCAGTCGGTATGGAATGCTTGAACAGCCTCCATAGAAACATACGTATCTTAGAGGGTACAGCTGTTTTCCAAAGCATCTTCCAACTGCCAGCGTCTGCGTCAAAGCTTGACGACCCTGCCGTATTTTCAAGCCATGCTTCCCTTCGCTTTTGTGTTGCCACTAACATTGAATAGGCTGACCGAACCGACAAATTACCGCTTCTTTCGAAGTTCCAGACCCAGAAGTCCCCAACATTTCTTGTACATAGAGGAATCCTCGTCATTGGCTGTTAGACTATGTATAGCTTCTGTACCTATGTACGTATATGGTACATATTGTAACACAACCATTATATATAATGAGATAAGCCACCCCTAGAGGGTTGTGCTGGTTCCCCAAAACTTATTGTCTTACATGGTATCACGCTAGGTTACGATCGCTTCCGCTTCTAAACCCTAATACCCGCACCGCCGCCGCAGCCGCCGCCGCCTTCACGCCGCCGGCGCCCTCGCTTGGGCGTGACCTCGTGGTCCACACCGCGGCGCCGCCGTCCGCTGCGGACTCCGCAGGCGTCGTCCCGCCGCTCCTGCCGCAAGCGGATCACACTGCCCCGCTGGCGGGGTTGGCGGCGTCCGCCCCGGCCGCGGGCCTTGCGGCGTCCGCACCGGCCGCGAGCTTTGCGGCGCCCGCCCTGGCTGCGGTCCCGCCTCCTCCCGCATCGGCTTCGGTGCCTCCGGCTGCCTCCATGGTGTTTGCACCCCAGGCAGCCTCCTCGATGGGATTGTCTTCGCCGCCGCCGTTTCACTTCGGTCATCTCATCACCATCAAGCTCTCCGCCGACAACTACATCTTCTGGCGTGCGCAGGTTCTCCCGCTCTTGGGGAGTCACTACCTGCTAGGCTACGTCGACGGATCGCTTCCCTGCCCACCCGCGCTGGTAGACACCGTGCACGGTCCGGTCTACAATCCGGCCCATCGCGTCTGGACGGGGCAGGACCAGGCGAACCTCTCCTCCATCCAGGGGTCGCTCTCGCCGGCAGTTGCCGGCCTTGTTGTCTTCGCGAAGACGTCTCATGAGGCCTGGACCATCCTTGAGCGCACCTTTGCAGCGCAGTCCCAGGCTCGTGTCTCTGCACTCCGTCGTCAGCTTGGAGAGTGTCAGAAGCTTGACTCCACTGCCACTGAGTTCTACAACAAGGTCAAGGGCCTCGCCGACACATTGGCCTCCATTGGACAGCCCCTCACCGACTCCGAGTTCAACTCGTTTATTGTCAATGGTCTTGATGAGGAGTATGATGCCTTAGTCGAGATCATCAACGAGCGGGGCAACTCGACACCCATGCTGGCACACGAGGTTTTCTCTCGGCTCCTTCTCACTGAGCAACGGGTCGAGACTCGCCGCACCAGGGGCACTGGCTCCCTCTCGGCCAACGCCGCCACCAAGGGTGGCCGCTCTTCTTCATCACCCCGGTCTCCCTTGGGGCTGCCACCGTCGCCCGCCTCGGCCCCCCACCTACTGCGACCTTACCGGGGGCTGGCGGTCCACGTGTGTGTCAGCTTTGTGGCCGCGATGGGCACTGGGCCTCCAAGTGTCATAAGCGCTTCCAGCGAAGCTTCCTTGGTCTTGGCAATGACGACAAAGATACACGCAACAATGCCCGTCAGGTCGCCATGGCTGATCGTCCCGCGCCGCAGAAGCAACAGGGACACACTCAGTCCTACTCCATCGATCCACACTGGTACATGGACTCTGGGGCGACAGAGCATCTAACCAGCGAGATGGGGAAGCTTCACACTCGTGAACCCTATCATGGCTCCGACAAGATCCACACCGCCAATGGAGCAGGTATGCACATCTCTCATATTGGTCAAGCATCTCTTCTCACTAGACATGCCAATAGGAGTCTTCAGCTTCGCAATGTTCTTCGAGTTCCATCTGTGACCCGTAATCTTCTTTCAGTTCCTAAACTCACACGTGATAATAATGTGCTTTGTGAATTTCACCCTTTTGATTTTTTTATTAAGGATCGGGGCACGAGGGACATTCTTCTTAGTGGGCGGTTGTGCCAGGGGCTCTACCGTCTGGAGCATCCTGGTGTCGCTCGTGTTTTCAGTGGAGTCCGGGTCTCTCCGTCACAGTGGCATGCTCGTCTTGGTCACCCGGCCACACCTATTGTCCGTCATATTTTGCGTCGTCATGAGCTTCCTAGTTTGTCTAGTCATAAAGATGTAGCAGTGTGTGATGCTTGTCAGCAGGGGAAGAGTCATCAACTTCCTTTTTCGGAGTCCAGTCGTGAGGTGAAACATCCTTTAGAACTTGTGTTTTCAGATGTATGGGGTCCTGCTCAGACTTCTGTCAGTGGTCATAATTACTATATCAGTTTCGTTGATGCTTATAGTCGCTTTACCTGGCTTTACCTTATTAAACGCAAATCTGATGTGTTTGATATTTTTGTTCAGTTTCAAAAACATGTTGAACGTCTTCTCAAGCACAAAATTGTTCATGTTCAGTCAGACTGGGGGGGGCGAGTATCGCAACCTCAACTCTTTCTTTCAGTCGCTTGGGATAGCTCATCGTTTAGCATGTCCACATACACATCAGCAGAATGGTTCAGTCGAACGTAAGCATCGTCATATTGTTGAAGCTGGTCTTACTCTTTTGGCCCATGCATCTGTTCCGTTTCGGTTTTGGAGTGATGCTTTCACCACTGCATGCTTTCTCATCAACCGTACTCCTACTCGTGTTTTAAACATGAAGACTCACATTGAGGTTCTCCTTAATGAACAACCTGATTATACCTTTCTCAAGGTATTTGGGTGTGCTTGCTGGCCGCATCTTCGTCCATATAACAAGCGCAAGCTTGAGTTTCGTTCTAAGAAGTGTGTTTTTCTTGGCTATAGCTCTCTTCATAAAGGTTACAAATGTCTTCATGTTCCCACTAATCGTGTCTATATATCTCGGGACGTCGTGTTTGATGAGCATGTTTTTCCCTTTGCCAACCTTCCTGTGTCCACTGTCGAACCACCATCTCTGCATTCATCCTCTGTTGCTTCTGACCAATTTGATGATGTTGCATACTCTCCTTTGCTGTTACCTAACCATGGTGCAGGAACCGGACGTGGAGCTCGTTTGGAGCTGTTGGAGGATTCACCATCATCATCGTCGTCTTCTGGTGGGCACGTCGATCGCCCTATGTTGCATGGCATCGATTCGCGTGCCCATGCATGGTCACCCGACGAGCCCGTCGCGCCGAGCATCTCCACTGCTCGGTCCGTTTCGCCAGCGGCCGCCGAGTCGCCCGCGGCTCGGCCCGTCACGCCGTCTTCGCCTGCGGCTCGGCCCGTCACGCCGTCTTCGCCCGCGGCTCGGGTCCTCACGTCGCCTTCATCAGCGGATCGGCCCGCGACACCGGCCGCGCCACGGCCCACTATGCCGAGCTCGCCATCGGCCCGGTTTGTGATGCCGGAGTCGCCAGCTGCTTCGTCTTCTCTGCCGGTTTCGCCGGTGGGTCGGCCTTCTTCGCCAACCGAGTCCGAGGCTACCGTGACTGGCTCCTCGTCACCGGCTGACTCGTCAACGCCGCCGTCCTCCAGCCCGTTGCAGGCTGCTCCGTCGACCTCGGTGGTTCCTGTGTCCCGACCACATACACGCAGTCGCAGTGGCATTTTCAAACCTAAGGAACGTAAGGATGGTACGGTTGCTTGGTTGGCTGCTTGTTTGGCTGCTGCTGTTGCGGATCCATCTTCTGAGCCTCGCTCATATCAGGCTGCCTTGCGCATTCCACATTGGCGAGAGGCTATGGAGCAGGAGTTTCATGCTCTTCTTCGTAACAAGACATGGACTCTCGTTCCTCCACCACCACGGGTAAATGTTATTGACTCAAAATGGGTATTCAAAGTGAAGAAGCATTCTGATGGATCTATTGAGCGTTACAAAGCGCGACTTGTTGCTCGCGGTTTTCGGCAGCGTCATGGTCTTGACTATGAGGACACCTTCAGTCCTGTCGTCAAGCCTACCACTATTCGGCTTCTTCTCTCCATTGCTGTTTCTCGTGGTTGGTCACTTCGTCAACTTGATGTGCAGAATGCTTTTCTACATGGATTTTTGGAGGAAGAAGTTTATATGAAACAGCCGCCTGGTTTCTCTGATCCTGATCGTCCTGACTATATCTGTCGTCTTTCCAAAGCACTATATGGTTTGAAGCAAGCTCCTCGTGCCTGGCATGCCCGCCTTGCCTCTGCCCTTCGTGCTCATGGGTTTGTGCCGTCTACTGCTGACACTTCGTTATTTCTTCTACAGAAGCCAGAAGTCACTATGTATCTTTTGGTATATGTCGATGATATTATCCTTGTCAGCTCTTCTCAGTATGCTGCTGATGCTCTTGTCTGCTCTCTTGGTGCTGATTTTGCGGTCAAAGATCTTGGGAAGCTTCACTACTTTCTTGAAGTTGAGGTCACTTCTCGTGCTACTGGTCTTGTCCTTACGCAGAAGAAGTACTCCTTGGAGTTGTTACAGAGAGCTGGCATGCTGAAGTGCAAACCGACCACCACACCCATGTCGTCTACCGACAAGATAACAGCTGTTGATGGTGAGCTTTTGTCTCCTGCGGATGCCACAGAGTACAGGAGCATTGTTGGTGGACTTCAGTACTTGACGATCACGAGACCAGATATCTCTTATGCTGTTAACAGGGTTTGTCAGTATCTTCAGGCTCCCAGAGATACTCATTGGGCTGCTGTTAAACGCATTCTTCGTTATGTTCAGTTCACCCTGACATTTGGTATGCATATTCGGCCGACTTCCTCTCGGGTCCTTTCGGCCTTCTCTGATGCAGATTGGGCTGGTAGCCCAGATGACAGGCGATCCACGAGGGGTTATGCAGTATTCTTTGGCTCTAATTTGATCGCCTGGAGTGCTCGGAAACATGTTACTGTGTCACGTAGCAGTACTGAAGCTGAGTACAAGGCTGTGGCTAATGCTACTGCAGAGATTATTTGGGTGCAGTCTTTGCTTCAGGAGTTGGGTTTGTCTCAACCACAGCCTCCTATTCTTTGGTGTGATAACATCGGTGCTACATACCTTTCTGCAAATCCAGTATTTCATGCCCGAATGAAACACATTGAAGTTGACTATCACTTTGTACAGGAACGTGTATCACAGAAGCAACTCCAGATCAAGTTTATCTCATCTAAGGATCAACTTGCAGACATCTTCACTAAGCCTTTACCGCTGCCACAGTTTGAGGCTTGTAGGCGCAATCTTACCCTTCTCAGTTCTTTAGAAAGTGGCTAAGATTGAGGGAGGGTGTTAGACTATGTATAGCTTCTGTACCTATGTACGTATATGGTACATATTGTAACACAACCATTATATATAATGAGATAAGCCACCCCTAGGGGGTTGTGCTGGTTCCCCAAAACTTATTGTCTTACATTGGCAAGTACTCCCTCCGTTCCAAAATAGATGACTTAACTTTGTACTAACTTTAGTACAAAATTGGGTCATCTATTTTGAAACGGGGAGAGTATGTCTATTGGCAGGAAGGTTTGCTCCAGCAACGATATAACCCATGTTGCCGTAGTCTGGTCAATGAGCTGTGACACATGTGTTGGAGGGTTATCACATTTACATCCATAAGGCCTCATCATCTCATTATGTGGGATCCAACTCTCCGTCCATATATTGGTGGAAGTACCATTACCAATACTTTTTATAAGTCCTTGTTTCATCAGTTCTCTTCCCTCCATAATAGCTCTCCAGACTTGGCTTGGGTGGCTACCCACTGTTGCATCTAGGAAGGGTGTTGTTGGGAAGTAGACCCCCTTTAAAATTCGTGCTGAAAGTGAGTCTGGACTATGTAATATGTGCCATGCTTGTCTAGCTAACAAAGCAAGATTGAACAATTTAAAGTCTTTGAAACCCCTCCCATGCTTTTCGGTTGGGTCATTTCCTTCCACGAGACCCAATTTGGCTTGCGTTTTTCTTCTTTGCTTTCCCACCAGAACTTCCTGATGAGCATATTTAGATGCTCGCATAGCCCCCTAGGTAGTTTGAAGCATGACATTGAGAAAACTGGTACTGCTTGTGCAACTGACTTGACCAGTACCTCCTTACCAGTCGATGACAAAGTTTGCTCAATCCATCCCTGAATTTTAATCCATAGTCGATCTTTCAGATCTCTCAGATTTTTGTGCATAATGAAACTAGGTGGCTCGGTGAGAGAATTTTTTGTAGGGGAGGCTGGTGAGAAAACAGTATACTGACCAGTACAAATCCAGCTAAAGCCCATGCCAGTTTACTAGCTGGCTGCGATCATCGACGAGGCCGCGTAAGCTGGTGCGGTCCATACAGCCACGGATGCGTCCACATTTTTTTCTGTCAAAATGATAAATTCCCTGGTTGCTAAATCTCTTTGACTGTATCAT
Organism: Triticum aestivum; assembly: GCF_018294505.1. NCBI lineage: Eukaryota > Viridiplantae > Streptophyta > Magnoliopsida > Poales > Poaceae > Triticum > Triticum aestivum. The sequence continues at coordinate 739,828,074 of NC_057803.1, read as the reverse complement.
AGCGAAGTGCCGAAAGTACTGGCAGAAGACATACAACGATACTCATGTATGTATTATGTTGATCGGTTTCTTATTTCCCTTTTCTCAGTTTGTCGGGTACCTATGCTAGCAGGCTACATTTGCTCATACTCCAGACCGTAAAAGATTGTACAGTTGTCGCTCTGCCAGTCATTGTCACGCATACGTTTGTTGGGATTGATCGGATATCTTGATGTCTTGTTTAGTATATAGGCATGTCAATCAGTTTTGTTTCTAGTTTGTGAGGAAACGGACAAGCGGACGCGTGCATGGACAAATACGGACGGCAAAGGGCATCCGGACAGCTCCCGACGTCCGGACAACTTGTGGACTATTTGAATTTGAGGGTCCATGTTGAAGATGCCGTGAGCATCATAAGATGGGGTAGAAACAAATCAAGCTCTAAGAATTGTACAAGAAATTACAGAGATATACGTCATGGGGATAGCTCCAGTGGACAAAAATGAAGTTGAGGACACAAGGAAGAGATTAATTAATTACTGAAACAAAAACACTTGCAAACAGCATCGATGGTCAACCGAAGTATGTAGGGTAGGATTCTAAAAAAAAAATGTAAGGTAGGAATATATATCGTGGCCATGGATGAATGGCCGGTGAATGGATCTACCAGAAGTTGTTTCATCCCCGGTAGCAGAGGCCGGGGCCCCACCAGGCCGGGATGGCGTCGCCAACGATGAAGGTCTTGCGGTCAGTGCCGCCGGTGATCCTGACCTCGAGCCCCCACGGACTTGTCGAGCGCAGCAAAGGCCTGGTATGTGATCCCCCAGTTCTGCGTCATCTGCACCCACTGCTCGCCCTTCTCCCTGACGACCATCTCGATGACGTCGTCGTCGCTGCCACTGACATTGTTGACGTGGAGCATCAACCAGTATGGGTTCCCCATGAGGCTGAACTGGACGTCGCCCCTCCTCTCGCACGGCACGCGGCTGAACTGGACGTCGCCCCTCCTCTCGCACGGCACGCGGCGGAACTGAACGGGCACGATACTGGCAACCCTTTGGGAGAGCTTGTAGAAGGACGGCGGGGCCATGTCGAAGTGCCTCCGTGGCGGGTTTGCACCACCTACCCACGTTGTTGTCCTGGTACTAGTTGGGCGGGCAGAGGTTGGTGCCGGTGATCGTGACCGAGGGGATGGGGATACGAGGGGAAGGGGGGGTTGCGTTAGGGTTCCACGGGGCGCCCTGGGTACTTGTAGGCGGGGGCGGACTCGTTGGATGGCCGCCACGGCGATGGTCGGGGCCGTGGCGAGCATCGGTGATGTCCACCACCCCCACCACCCCCCCCCCCCGGTGAACAGAGAAGGAGGACGACATGGAGTGGGCTGGACTGGTGGACAGCCGGGCCAAGTGGCCCAGGAGGGGAGGTTTCCCCTTTTCCTTTTTTTCTTTTTCTTTTTTATTGTTTTGTTTTCTATTTCTTTTTGCAACAAATTAGTTTTATAAAAATTACAAAATTAGCACCTAAATTATTGTTCTAATTTAGTCCACTGCCACAATAATTTTGGCAATTAAATAAACTAGTTTGGATTTTTATAAATTTCAAAAGAGAATTAAATAGTTGATTTAGCCCCAATTTTAATTATTTTTGGGCATTTAAGTACTTTATAAAAATTTGATTTCTCCACCATAATTATCTATGGATTATTTGCCACACTATGAACAATTTAGTTTTCATGTTGAGAACTTTAAATATTTAACATGAATTTAAATTTGAATTTGAATTGTGCTTGAATCAAAGTGAGATTTAGCAACAATAATTGTGATGACATGGCACCATTAGTAGGGGATCACTGTAGCTCAATTATCCGGCCGTTACAAATCTCATCCACTACAAAAATCTCGTTCCGAGATTTAGGAGGTAGACGGAAACAATACGGGGTATTCATCACAAAGACGATCCTCGCGTTCCCAAGTAGCTTCGTCTTCAGAATGGTTTGACCACTGGACTTTAAGAAATTTGATCGCCTTCTAACGGGTATGACGTTCAGCTTGATCGACAATGCAGAGCGGCTGTTCTTTATAAGAGAGATCATGTTGCAACTCAAGCATTTCATGGTCCAATGCTCGGATGGGGTCCTTGAAGCAGCGGCGGAGCTCTAACACATGAAAGACATCGTGAACCTGAGAAAGGTTCGACGGCAATTCCAATTGATATGCCACTTTTCCAAGTCTTTCGAGAATGGTGAATGGACTGATGTCGCGAGGAGCTAGCTTGCCCTTGATCCCGAAGCGGTGAGCACCTTTCATCAGTGTGGCTTGAAGATAAGCCTTTTCACCAGGTTGATAGACCATATATTTGTGATGACGGTCATACTGACTCTTCTAACGAGACTGAGCAATCTTCAGATTCTCGCGAATAACACTGACTTGTTGTTCCGCATGCTGGATAATATCCGGACATAAGAGTGACCATTCCCCATTTTCTGACCAATTCAGAGGAGTTCAGCACTTCCGTCCATATAATACTTCGAAGGGGGCTGATAACCCACAAGTATAGGGGATCGCAACAGTTCTCGAGGGTAGAGTATTCAACCCAAATTTATTGATTCGACACAAGGGGAGCCAAAGAATATTCATTAGGAGGTGAGTTATCAATTCAACCACACCTGAAAGACTTAATATCTGTAGCAAAGTATTTAGTAGCAAAGTAGTATGGAAGTAACGGTAACAATAGTAACAGTAGCAGTAATAGATTTGTAGTGATTGTAACAGCAGTACGGCAAAAGTAACTTAGCAAAGATCAATATGTGAAAAACTCGTAGGCATTGGATCAATGATGGATAATTATGTCAGATGACATTCATCATGCAATAGTTATAACCTAGGGCGACGCAAAACTAACTTCAATTCATCAATAGAATATAGGCATGTATTCCGTATATAGTCATACGCTATGAAGCACCAATACGGTGACACCGATACGCCAACACGGGTATGGCGACACGGGATATGACAATTTTTAAAAACAGCAATACGGCGATACGGCAAGCATATATAAATTTCTAGTTTTGCAGCATGCTTTGAGAATGGATATTTCGGATTGACAACACCATTCACAGCCTCTTCACCTACACCATCAACCTCCATGTTGCTTGCAGTACCACCGAGTGAAGATTGGCTTGCTGCCATGCCACTCCCCGCAAATGCCATTGTGTACACTTGTATCTCCTTCCCTAGCAATAGGCGGCAACAGCAACATTAGCAAGCAATTTATCCAACAAACATAAACAAGCAGCAGCCTTAGCAAGAAATTTTATGATTTTATCCAACCAACATTACTAGATTAGCAAGCAGCAACAGATCGAAGTACAACTACAGTACACCAATGATTATGAAAGAGTACTACTACTACCTACATCAACGTATCAATGATACATCAACAGAAGCCAGCAGCAGCCAAGCAAACATCAACAGATCAACTACACATCAGTACATCATCAGGACTCAGGGGAATAGTTCACCTTGCGGCGGCGGCGGAGAAGAGCAGAAGACCCGAGGTAGAGAGGCGATTCCAGGCAGTCGGGTCAGCGACAATGAGCCACTACAGGCGGCGGAGGCGGTGACGGCGGCGGTGGTGATCCACTGCTGGCGTCGACGGCTGTCCTGAGTCAGGCCTCGATCGTTCCTGGTGTGTTCGTGGGCTATTGGGCTCGCTCGGCGCTGCGCTCGGTTGCGTCGCCGACTCGTTGTGTCCCACACATGTCGCGCGTGTCCCAACCATATCGGCATTTTATTTCTTTTTTTTAAATTAAAAAATGGGATACTTCTGGGATACCCATATCTAAGTGGTATCTGGCATATCAGCGTATCGGCGACGTCCTGAACGGCGATACATGATTATATACGGATAACAGTTAAACAATCAATACAGTACGTGCATCTAACAAATCTTAATTACTCTAATTTCATGGACTGAGAGAACATAACCATAGGATTTGTATTCTAGAGAAATTGGGGGGGGGGGGAGTTTATTTAAGTTCTGCATGATAATCTACTAGGGAATTACAATGGAAAGTTTATTGAAGTTGTGCATACGTTAGGCGATCACATGCAAACGTCCAGCACCGAGAGTTTATTTACGTAGAGCTAGTGGCAGTAAAACAGAACTAGAGGAGCATCGCGAGAAGAAGAGTGGCCATTATCATGAGCGGCACCTTTGTCGGGGCGGGCGCGCCCTCTGCCGTGTCGAACGTCTCAAACGTCAACACGCCACCCCCATCGCCGTGGATCTCGTAGGTCATCTTCCTGCCTGCCTGCAGCAGGTTGCCCAGGACCGGCCCGTCGGCCGATGGCAGTATGGTGAGGCACGTCCGCCCGGCGTTCTGGGCGAAGAAGTAGTTCTCCACCTTGAGCCCCATGGCTGTGTGGGCGCCATCGAACATAAGCGCGAGTATTGGAACCCTGACGTTGGCAAACTGATGCGTGAGGAAGCACAGGCGGTCGAGGTCGCCTGCCCCTCCTTCTACCGAGGCGTTCATCGGAGCCACGCCCTCCGCCTGGATCCTACTCACGAGCTCCCGCCTCAGGACCCTGTAAGCGGCCTCGGGGAGGTAGGTGTAGGGAAGAGTGGTGCTCAACGACACCCCACCGTGACTGTCGAAGCTCCCCGCCGGGATGGCGGTGAGGAGCTCGCCGTCCACCTGCATGCCCGTGAGATTGACGTAGTACAAGTAAGGGGCTTGGTTCTTTGTGGCCGCCAGCAGGGGTGTGCTGCTGTTCCGTGTAATCGTCGTCTGCACCCCGACGCCGTCACCGTCGATGTTGGCGCCACCCCAGCTCCAGCCGACGAAGCTCTTGCCGGGTGGGACCACATCGTGAGGAGCGATAAAATAGGTGAAGCTGGAGATGTTGAGCTGCGACACGAGGGAGAGGGGGGCCCTGCTGAAGCCGGCGAAGCCCGAGGCGCCGTCGAGGTTCTGCACAGTGATGTCACTGGTGACGGACCAGGTGCAACCAAACACCACGCCCGGAACCTGCGTGGTCCCGAAGCTGAACGTCTCGGTGGCGAGGCGGCCGGACATATAGCTAGTTTTGTACATGCAGAGGTCGTCGGTTCCCGGGCAGTCAGTGTCCCTCATAATCCGGCAAGTCTGGTTGGCGCAGCCGACGTCGCCAAAGGATTTGGAGGAGTCGGCTAAGAACACGGGCGTCGTCGGCGGTGTGAGCGTCTTGCACGAGGGGCAGAGTTTGCACTGCACCCAGACGAGGTCGCTGGTGATGTCCATGACCAAGGGGAGAGTCTGTGGCGAGGTCCCCAAGGACAGGTCGACGATGAAGGTGCCGTAGATGTCCGCCGCCCCGCTGCCCGTCTGCTGGCCCTCCTTGCCCCGCTGGCCCACGTCCGGTAGGCCCACCCTCTGTTCCATGTAATCTTTGGTGGACTTGTTGTTGATTCTACTACGGATCTCCTTGACAACGTGCGCGGGAACCATTGGAAGGAGAAGAAGAAAAACAAGTGGAGCCGCCATTGCTGCCTTAACTCCGACAGCCATACCTGTATGTACGTATATATAAGCACTGTATATACATATATGTACACTGACTCCGCTAGCTACTCCTATTTATACTATGGTAGTCGTATGAATATACTGTCGCAGGCTACTTATATAGTGGATGTCGCCGGGCATAAACTATCTGGTTTTGCTAGCTCATGCCGGCTGATTTTCAAATCATCGTTCATATCGTCGCTACGCAAGACTGATATATCAAGACGTCGACATTATTATCTACTCCCTCCGTTCCTAAATATAAGTCTTTGTAGAGATTTCACTATGGACCACATACGGATATATCTAGATGCAGTTTAGAGTATAGATTCACTCATTTTGCTCTGTATGTGGTCCATAGTGAAATCTCTCCAAAGACTTGTACTTAGAAACGGAGGGAGTACAAACACAATGCCTGCCGCCCTACCAGTGAAAAATTGACGCCTTGATGAAACACATGCGATTATTTTTCAGGTTTTGATCCGTTCCGTGGTGGACTCAACTTGTGCCCCGATATCAGAGATCAAATCCCAGGTTTAGCGCCGTGAGTCCCTCTCTCAATGGAAGCATACGTTTATTCTCTGACTGGTCATGTGATTTCGTCAATTTTAAACCAGTACGATCCGTCTATGCTCCTTTAGAGGTTATCATGTGGGCAGGCTGCAAGTTTATGCAACTAACCAGTTCATCCATGAGCACATGTTGATAAGAAAATGTGGGCAATACACTTATACGTCAAAGCTCCCCTCATTTGGCTGCAATTAATTATTGCATTCACTGAGTTTTGGATCTTGAACCTCTTACTTGCAAGTTTATGCACATAATCAGTTCATGCAGCGGTCTGAATTGATGGAAAAAAGTCTAAGGCTTATATAGTCCTTCGACTTAAGATTTCATTTTTTTTAATACTCGCTGGGTCCGATCTGATGGGTTCAAGAGGGCATCGGCAATGGCAACACTGGGTGATGCATGGGTGACGCCCAGCTTAAAATAAACAGAATAAAATAACCCGTCATTTTCTCCAACTAACCATGCATTGCGTATTGTCGACATCGAAATGTGCGCACCGGATAACCCAGCTCGCCGAGGAAAGCGACGGAGGAAACTTCCGTGTTGGTTGGTATATCAGCAGCGTGCGTAGGTAGGACCGCCCGTACGTAAGAGTACGAGTAACCATGGCCTTGTACTGAACGACCGCGGTTTTGTTCGACAAAACTACTCACGATTACTCTACCCATGTAGCAACTGAAGTGGTCCGTGCACGTGCAGGATGGATGCAGGTCGTTGGACGACGTACATTACTTGGCTCAGGCAGGACGAACAAAGCCATCGTTGCCTGTTGAAATATGTCTCGATTATATTTGTATGTAGTAATAGGTTAGTTTTCTTTTTGAGAAGAAAGTAAAAGGTTAGGTGTTTGAGTCTAACACATGTAACTCAAGCTACGGGTGGGACTGTAGGTGGGTGACATGTGCTATCATGCTTCAAAAATTAACATTACAAATGTCATTTTTTTTTATGAATTTCTACTCTGAACATGGGTGACATACTGACATGAGGCATTTCTTTCTTCCCATTTCAAATATCTCAAGTTGTTGAATTCGCTGGCCACGTGGGCGGTAGTGCTGGCCTTAAAGATGAACATTGGTAATTCAAATTCTTCTAGCTACAAAAGTAGTTATAGTATGAGAGATGCCTTCTTCAGAAAAAAAAAACCCGAGTCAATGTAGAAAGCACATAGGACACTAATGACAACAATCACTTTGCATAATCAATTTCCACTACAGTAAAAGTTAAATATGCCATTCAATGCAAGTAATCTATATAGATGGATCTCCTATTATATTTCATACACTATTTTCCCAACAAAAGAAGATATCATATGCAATATGAAGCCGAAGAAAAATAAATCATAGCATATTTATGACAGTAACCTACTTCCTCCGTCCCATAATGTAAGACGTTTTTTGGCACCAAGAGGTAGATGCATAGCATTTAATTTGACTAAATAGAAGACCATCAACATTTGATCGAAGCAACAGATAACGGAAAAGAAAAGCCAAATAGCGATAATTAAGTAGCAACCTTTTATCGCACGGTCACAATTTTTTTGGGTGAAGTTGACATGGGCTACAAGTTACAGATACACCATGGAGCTAGCATACTATAACTGTCAGCTAGTAGAGTACCTTGGTGTCTCTCCTGAAGCTTGCTGCCATTATGTCTCTTTCGTGGTGCAACCATGGACTTCGGTGGTTCCATGCCGAGCTCACCGGCACACTGGTGTTCCTCATGATCGGCCCCTGCCAGCAGCCATCTCAAACTTTACAGCACCGTGGACCTCGGCACCCGTGCAATTCTTTCCGGACTCCTGGATCCATTGCATTTGCAACTGGCCGAGGTTTGAGATGCCCTCTCATTCTCGTTTTGTGCCACCCATTCTTGTTGATTGCATGTCCATTTTGCCCATATGCTTGATTGGTTTGAATTATAGGTGTTTCAAGCTTTGGAGGCATTCAAGGTTCAACACGACGACAAGTCCTTCCACCTCTCCCATTGTTGGACGATCACCAACGGGGAGGAGAAGTTCAAGGCGAAATATGCCACCCTCTTTGGCGTGTGGGGGGAAGGAAGCCGTGGAGGAACAAGGCGACGGCGAGAAGGCCCGGTCGGCGGGGAAGACCAACTCGAAGAAGGAGGGGCCAAGTGGGACGCGACGTCGATCGCCTTGCTTGCAACCGTGGAGGGCATGATGAGCAAAAAGGACTTGAGGAAGGAGAAGCACCGACAAGACAAGAAAGAGCAAATGAACGCCATCATGGAGATCCAAAGGAGGAGGCTTGAGATGGAGGCGAAGAAGCAAGCCAAGATGTTTGAGTTGGAGGAGACGAAGCAAGCCACGATGTTTGAGATCGAGGCAGCCCATGTCAAGACCAAGGCGAAAGAAGTGGCGCTCGCTAGCATGAAGATGGGTGTGGAGATCATGAAGGTTGATCTGAACACCGTGTCGCCGAGGAAGAGGCCATGGTTCGACTTGGAGAAGATGCAGGCCGAGATGCTCAAGTTCGACGAGTAATGATCTACGGCGGAGAGCACCGCCCTTTTTTGTATGCAGGCAACAAGTGTGCTGGCATGACCACGACCGAGATGGCGTGGTCGAATCCCCGTCCCTTTTTGTGTGCTGGCATGCGCGCCGGCCGCTGGCAAGTGCGTCAGCATGAACTGCGTGGTGGTTTTATGTAGGCTGACATTGTATGCCGGCCGCTGGCATGGTGCCGGCATGAACTTTGTGGCATCTATGGCAGGGGGGCCTTTTAAATTAATGCGCGGACATAAAATGGATCGTGCGTGTTGGGCGCACGGCCGACCCAAAACAAAAACAAGGCGGACGCGGAGCGGACGGGCCAATCCAAACAAATAAAAGGCGGACAAAGTGGGGGTCCGTTTAAGTCGACGCGTTGGAGTTGCTCCCGGTGATATTTACAATGTCTTGGTTTGTGTATGCTGTCTAGGTTTTTGTATTCCAACGACCTGCATGCATGCGTAGGGACACTTTCGTTGCTGTCCAACAAAGCCACGTTTAGTACAAGGCCATGGTTCCCGTACGTACGGTCCTACCTACGCATGCTGCTGCCATACCGACAAACACACAAGTTGTTTCGTCCGTCGCTTTCCTCGTCACATTTCAGTGTCTACAATGCGCAATTAATGCATAGTTAATTTGGATACAGGATCAAGATCACGGGGAAGACGACGAACAGATTTTCACCAGGTAGAAGATGGAGACCCGACTGTTCCTTTTCTATCCTACGACGATGAAAAATTGACTAACCAAAAACTCAATTCAGTCGAGTGCCCACTAGACATTCCTACATATATGTTTTTCTTCAGATTCAAATGCCGACTACATATAAAGCAAAATGAATGGATCTACACTCTAAAATATGTCTATATACTAATATACGTCTGTATGCAGTCTTTATTAATTGAACATCTCTAAAAAAAGTTATATTTAGGAAAGGAGAGAGTAGTATAATATGTATTGATATGCCGATAGTTTATGCCTGGGCGACATCCACTAGGTAGCTAGCCAGTATACCTTGTATAAATAGGAGTAGCTAGTTTGTGTAGGTATATACAGTGTAGAGATATACAGGCATGGCCGTGGCAGTGAGAGCAGCAATGGGAGCTTCACTTCTTTTTCTTCTTCTCCTTCCTCTGGCTTGGGCGCCTGTCTCATCGGCCGCCGTCGGACCATTTCCCAAGACCGGCAAGTTCGTCACCAACAAGTCCGTCAAGGATGACATGGAAGAGAGGGTGCAGCGGCGCCTCGGCCAGCGCAAGGACGGTCAGCCGACGGGCAGCGCGGCGGGGGAGAGCTACCGCCCCTTCATCTTCGACCTCTCCGTCGGGAGCTCGCCGCAGCAGACCCTCCCTGTCATCATGGACATCAACAGCGACCTCACCTGGGCGCAGTGCGAACCCTGCCCCTCGTGCCAAACGCTCTCGCCGCCGCCGACGCCCACGTTCCGTCCCGCGGACTCCAAATCCTTCGTGGAGGTCGGCTGCGCCACCCAAACTTGCGAGCGCATGAGCTACCACAACTGCACCGGCGACGACATCTGCAGGTATAGAACGGGCTATATGTCCGGCTTCCTCGCCACCGATACGTTCAGCTTCGGGAACGTCACCGGACCGGGACGTACGGACGTACCGGGCATGGTGTTTGGCTGCAGCGGCGACATCACTTTGCCAGAGCTCGATGGCGTCTCTGGCTTCGCCGGCTTCAGCAGGGGGCCCCTGTCCCTCGTGTCGCAGCTCAACATCTCCAGCTTCACCTACTTTATCGCGCCTCCCGATGACGCCGGCGGGAAGAGCTTCGTCAGCTGGAGCTGGGGCGGCGCCACCGACGACGATGCCACCGTGGCCGCGGGGCAGGCGACGAGTACGACTACGGGGAGCAGGGGCACGAGCAGCACGCCACTATTGGCCGCCACAAAAACCAAAAACCTACAAAACCCTTACTGGTACTACGTCAATCTCACCGGTGTGCAGGTCGACGACAAGCTCCTGACCGCCATCCCGGCGGGGACCTTTGACATCCCGCGTTCCGGCGGGGTGTCTCTCAGCACCTTCCTTCCCGTCACTTACCTTGTGGAGGACGCGTACAGGGTCGTGAGGCAGGAGCTCATGAGCAGGGTCCAGTCCGAGGGCGTGGCTCCGGTGAAGGCCTCAGACGACGATGATGGGAAGCTGTGCTTCCTCACGGAGGACTTTGCCAACACCAAGGTTCCAACGCTGGCGCTCCTGTTCGACGGCGCTGACGCGGCCATGGAGCTCAAGGTGGAGAACTACTTCTTAGCCTCTGACGATGGGAACACGTGCCTCACCATAATGCCGTCGACCGAGCACGTGCAGGGCTCGGTCCTCGGCAGCATGCTCCAGGCGGGCAGGAAAATGACCTACGAGATCCACAGTGACGGCGGCGGCGTGCTGACGTTCGAGACGTTCGACAAGGCAGCGGGGGCGCCCGAGAAGGCAGCGGGTGCGCCCGCGCCGGCGAAGGTGCCGCTCATTATCATGATAATAATGGCCACTCTTCTTATCTTGGGGCTCCTCTAGTTCTGTAACTCCAGGTAAAAAATAACTTCTGCTGGGCTTCTGCCTGTGTTGCCTACACTACTAGCTGGAGAGAGCAGTTGAATTATGTGTGGCTGATATGTAGTACTCCGAGTAAGGGATCCTGTGTCGTTTGCTTAAACTATTGTAATGAAAACTACTAGTAAAAGAGCCCATGGGTTGTAACCGAAGAGAAAATAACACATGCTCTTAACCCGATAATCGTGACTCAAGACTAATTTAGAGCGGCAAACGAATTTTTTTGTGGGAAAGCCTCGGCCTGTACGGGATGCGACTGGCACTAGTGCAAAACCGGGCTATAGCACCATTTCGTAAGGGCCTCAACCGGCAGTAAATGGTGGGGACTAAAGGTCGCCCGCCCTTTAGTACCGGTTCGGCACGAACCGTCACTAAAGTGCCACCACGTGGCACGAACCGGGGCCGGGTGCGGGGAGACCTTTAGTACCGGTTGGTAACACCAATCGGTACTAAATGTTTGGGCGGTTTTAGTTTTATTTTTTATTTTTCCTTTAGTTTTGCGTTTTCAATTTAAATAGAGATTGTTTTTACATTATAACGAGTTGTTAAATCATTAGATGAAAGTACCGTAGATTAGTTTCTACTGGATGCATGCATGCATGTATCCTAGCTAAGTGATCAAAGTATATATGCCATATCCATATTAATTACTTGATCACTTATATTAGATGAGCTAAGTATGGATATGGCATATACTTGATCACTTAGCTAGCTAGGATCCATATCCAGTTGAAACTAATCTACGGTTTCTTTCATAAATAATATAATAACTCATCATCATCATATTAGTATAAAAACTATTGCATCATATATCATCACCAACAAGTTAACGGTATACTAGCTAGCTAAAAATCATTATAGTCGTCATTAGCACTATTTAATCATCATAGTTATTACCACTATCTAATCACCACCAATACTAGCTTAAAGAAGAAACATCCACTTATACCAGAAGGAAAGATATCATCGAGTTCAACATGGTCATGATTATAAGCGTTCATATATAAGACCACAAAAGCAAATCGATCACTCTTTGAGAGATTAAGTTCAGGACGAAAAACACGGACATGAGAGGACAAGTACTAAGAGCATGCTAATCACTCCTGCTGCTCTCTCTCAGGTAAAATAGCATAGAACATGTATAGTTTTCCTGATTCATCGTATTGGAGCATGCAGATGAACCTGTCTCCTGATCGTGGGTTGTGCTTCTGATTGCTGCCCCCTAGTACTTCTCTGTGATCGTGGACAATTTTGCTCCAGTCTTTCACTATTAAGCATTCCTCGTTATTAGAAATCCTGAATGCACTAAAGTGCATTATAGGATGTGTTGGCCGTAAGCTAACCATTCTCGTGCGACCTTTAGTCTCGATCCACTGAGGCACAATATTCATCGGGAGTCCCTATTGAAGAACATCGTATAGTAACATACTTAGCAATGAAGTTTAGCTTAAAAAATAATGTATGCAAAAGATGCACTGAGGAAAAATAGTAAAAATATTACCATCTTTCCTAAATAGATGTGATCGTAGTTCAATATGATCACTATTGGTCGCACGTTTTGAGTACTAAGATTTTCAAATTCATGAAAATAATTTCTCTTGACAGTATCAAGATCCTCAAGCCATGAAACATAATGACGTATGTCCTCGCAGTTTAGTTCAACCCCAGGACAGTGGACGGTCCTGTCTACCAAGCGCTGGAAATGTTTCCTTGAATGGAAATAAGTTGTCAATAGAAATTAGCTGTCAACTTTTTTTGAAAAAACAATATCGAAGACATAAATATAATTGAGAAACTCACATAATGGTAGAACTGGAGGCATCTGCACATCGACCCAAATGTCTTTATTACCTTCAATATCATTTTTGGGACGAAAATCAAAGGTGATAAACATATCAGGCTCAAATGCATAAGCCTTGCATAGTGTTTGTCAAGTTTTGCATTCAAAATGGGTGTAGGTTTCTTGATTGTATAATTTGATGTTGAAGGTATAACCATTCTCGGTCTTCAAGTAAACTCTCTTTATCTCTATAGTTTTGTTAGGACTGAAATCTATCTTATCTAAGAAAAAAAATTCTTGCATGACAGGGGATACACTAGTAGAATAGTGAAAATTTAAAATAATAAGTTGAAGCAAATGAAGCATAAGTCATGCTTAATTACGAAAAAAGACTTGTCGTTGTGACTTACTGTATCCACTTTGAAGGTCTCATCCAGCTTGATGTTGAAGCACCTATCATCAACTAGGAAATTTCTATCGCACAGGCCGCGTTGGTCTTCGCAGTTTTCGCACATAATGAAATCATTTTCGTCGTCAGATGACATTTCCTATGTTCATAGGTGAAACATTTAACACTTATTAGTTATATTAATTCAACTAATTAAACTAGTTCTATTAATTCAACTAGCTAGTTCAACTAATTAATTCAACTAAGCACTTACTAAAAATATACCTAAATAAAGTAGCTCAACTAATTAATTCAACTAACTAGTTCAACTAATTCAACTAAACTAGTTCTATTAATTTCTTACTAAAAATAAAGAAGCTAGTTCTATATACTAAAAGTATAAAAAACTAACTAGTTATATTAATTCAACTAATTAAACTAGTTCTATTAATTGAACTAGCTAGTTCAACTAATTAATTCAACTAAGCACTTACTAAAAATATACCTAAATAAAGTAGCTCAACTAATTCAACTAACTAGTTCAACTAATTCAACTAACTAGTTCAACTAATTCAACTAAACTAGTTCTATTAATTTTCTTACTAAAAATAAAGTAGCTAGTTCTATATATATATATATACTAAAATTTTAATTAGATGATCAAATCTCATATACCTAAAATTAATATATATCTAATTCATCTAATATTAATATAAATTCATCTATAACTAAAGGTATAAAAAACTAACTCATCTAACATTATCTGATTCATATATAATCTAACATTTGACATAAAACATTTGTGTGTGTGTTGTGTGTGCGCGTGTGTGCATGTGCAAAGAGGCTGCCGGCGAGCGGCAAGGAGCCGGCCAGGGCGCCGGTCGATCGATCTTACAGCGGGGAGACGACCGGCGATGCGAGGCGACAGGGACGGGCCGGGGCACCGACGGGACACGCGCGACGGGGCCGGCGACGGGGCTGGGGGCGGCGACGGCCGGGGGCGGGGCACCGATGGGGGCGGCGACGATGGCAACGGGGGCGGCGCGGGACGGGCACGACGAACAGACGAACAGAGATGATAACTGAAATTTTCATAAGTGCTGCTTATATAGGGGAGGCCTTTAGTACCGGTTGGAGTCAGGAACCGGTACTAAAGGTTGAATTTGGCTAGGCCAAGCGGTGGGAAGCAACCCCCTTTAGTACCGGTACTAAAGTGGGTGCGCTCCACTTCCGCGGTGCATAATGTTTAGTCCCACCTCGCCGAGCGAAGGGCAGCCACACTGGTTTATAAACCCAGTCGCGGCTGTTCCTTCGAGCTCCTCTCTAATGCAGGCCTCTGGGCCTAACTTTGCCGCGCTACCCTGTGAGTCTGCTAGGCCTTATGGGCCTACATAAGCAGACCTAAAGCCGAGCAGGCTCACTGGGCAGCGTGGAAATAACTTTTTTTGTATAGTTTTTTTTCTTTTGTGGTTTGTATATTTATTTCTGAGTAGTTTTTTTGCTGTATTTAAATTTGAATAGTTTGAATTGTGCATCTGAACGCAGAAAAACTCCAGAGTTGTAATAAGTTATTTGGGTCACAAAACAAATCAGTAAATGCATCAAAAATAGCAAATTATGTCAGAAAGGGTTGAAAGTTGATGACGTTGATTTGAATTGTGCATCTGAACGTAGAAAAAGTCCGGAGTTGTAATAAGTTATTAAAATATTGAATAACCGGTGTAACAGATGAGTTTTCGTCCAAAACCATGATACTTCGAAAGAGATTGTCCAGTTTGTACACGAAGTGTATCTAGTTTTTGCTGTAACCCTCTCTACTTTTTTGCACATGATATGCGGGTGAAATGATGATACCTTTCCAAGTTTTAACCTTTTCAGAGTTTATTTTGTAGTGTTTTTCAATTTCACGGTCATTTAGCTCTCAAAACATTGTCAAAGTTATGTCAGAAAGGGTTGAAAGTTGATGACGTGGATTTGAATTGTGCATCTGAACGCAGAAAAAGTTCGGAGTTATAATAAGTTAATAAAATTGTGTAAACATGTAAAAATATACATAAAAATACATTAATCAGTACCGCCTTTCAGCCAAAACGCGCTACTACTACAGAGAAATGCATCAAAAATATATTGATCATCAATGATCTTTTTGTGTACAATCTAAATTGACGATATGAGTCCTCACCGGTTTTTAGAAACCAGAGAAGACTCATATTGTGGCCACAAATTTTACACATAGAGTTCAATGAAGACCAAGTGGTTGTGATAGTTTGAGAAGTAACATATTTAAGGTGGTAAAAACTCTGTTAGCGGAGTGAGGTGTGACTAAAAAACCGTTGCAGAATGAATCAAGTAGAAACCTCTAGTACCGGTTTGTGGCATGAACCGGTACTAAAGGTGCTGGTGGGGTCCCAGCCCGACCACAGACTGCAACAACCTCTTTATTACCGGTTCGTGGCACGAACCGGTACTAATGATCTTCGCCCCCTAACCGGTGGGACCGGCACTAATGATCACATTAGTGCCGGTTTTGTTACAAACCGTGACTAAGAGCATCTCCAGCCGCGCCCCCAACAGGCCCTCCCCAGGCGTTTTTTCCGCGCCGACAACGAAAAAATGGCCCAGTCGCCCCCCCCCCCCCAGAAGCCCGTTTTTCGCCGGCTCGGGCCGAAATTGGTGTCGGCGGACCCAGGCAGAACCCGGCGCCCTGGGGGGCGCCTGGGGCACCGGCACAAGCGAAAGGGGCGTGTGGGTCCGCCCTGTCAGCGAGTCGAGCACCTCTTCCCGTCGTTTCTTCCCGCTTTTCCCCCACTTCCCTCCCATTTGCCCCTTTCTTCCCACTATTCTCCCTCCCGCTCGCCTCCCAGCCGGCCGCCATGCCGCTGAAGAAGTATGCCACCCCCCGCGCCGCGGCAACCGCTACCGCCTCCGTCGCCCAGCCGAAGCAGAGGAAGCCGAGGGCGCCGCCGTCCAAGTCACCGGGCATGTCAAACGCCGATTGGAGGGTGGAAGTACAGCGACGGGAGGCCGTCGCCGCCGACCGGCGGAACAGGGCCCTCACCAAGAAGGCCCGTGACAACGCGGCGTGCGCGGCTGCGGGCGCCGCTGCCACTGACCAGGCCGAGGCCGAGGCGGCTCGCGCAGGGATGATGAATCCCCCCCGGCAACCACGCGCAGTACGCGCCCTGGGGGTCGCCGGGCTACGCCGACGGGGACGCACATGGTGGGTTCAACCCGAACGTCGCCTTCCCCCATGGCCACCCGGCCCAGCGCACGCCCTCGCCCGCCTTTGCCGGCGTGCAGTACCCTCCATACAACTACTCGCCGTCCGTGTACGCGTCCTCCCCGACGCCCCCTATTCGCCATTGCACGATGCACTTCTCTCACCTCGGCGGCGCCGACGAGACCGAGGCCGACATGGACGAAATCATCGCGGAAGGTTCGGCCGCGGCCGCCGCGTCTCCCGGTTTCACCGCGAACGAGACAGTGGATCTCAGCGGCGGCATAGACGGCGAGCTCGGCTACGTCTACGGCAACGAGGAACAGGAGGAGCAGGACGAGGAGCACGAGGAGGAGGACGAGGAGCTGGCGAGGGGGCGCAAGAAGAAGAAGGCGCCGGCCAGGCCAGAGCCGCGCATCAAGTGGGCGTCCAAAGAGGAGGAATGCCTCGCCGAAGCATGGAAAGTCGTCTGCCTCGACCCGACCACCGGCGCGAACTAGAGCATCGAGACGTACTGGGCGCGCATCAAGGCCGAGTTCGACGAGCGCAAGCTCATCGACCCCTACTTCAAAGGCGTCTACATGCAGCGCGGGGCGAAGGCGATGGCGAATCATTGGGGGCGTATCCAGGGGGCGTGCAACAAACGGCATGGGATCGTCGAGGAGGTTGTCGGTCGCCCGGAGAGCGGCGCCAGCATTGAGGATCAGGTATGCTACGCCGGTCTCCTGCCTCTTTTCGCCGTTCACATGCCAACTGTTTGTTCGTCCCCGCGCAGTTGCTACGCATGTTCGGCCTGTATCGGCAGGGCAACAACGACGCCGAGTTCAAGTACATCCACGTCTACAAGCGCATTAACAAGTGTGACAAGTGGGCGGAAGTCCGGCGCACCCTCGAGAAGGCCAAGGAGACCTACAAGCCTGACGCGCCGGCTCCGGGCGTGTCAGATGGGCAGCCGGACGGCAACAAAGGTGCCAAGAAGGGGAAACACGCCGACGCGGCCACAACTCGCGTGCAGGAGTCCATCCAGCACTACCTCGCCGACGCACAGGTCCGGGCCGCCCTTCGTGAAGAGAAGACCGAGGCGCGTTGGTCGGCGTTGATGTCGACCAACGCCGTCAAGCTCGACCTACTCCGGACCAACGTCGCCGCGAAAAAGAGGAATACCGACCTGGCTTTCCTGCTGGGCGGGGCGGACATGCTCCAGAGCACCGACGAGGCAGTCAAGGCATGGTACAGGGCGCACGTTGGCCTCATCCTGGACCAGCTTCCCTCGGCGACGCTGCCCACGTCCACGCCGCCCACGCCCACGACGCCCACGCACACGCCGCCGCCGCCGCCAAGCCCGGCCGTTGATGTCGCCGAGACTGCCCGCAGCTCAGAAGCCACGTAGCCAAGCACAGAGGCCCCGTCAAGCCCGCGCACGCCGACTCCGGCGACACCGGAGGCCGACCTCGCCGCCTGATGCGCGCTTCCGTCCTTTCCTGCTTTTTTGTACGCCGAACATTTCATCCGGCCGCCGATCTAGACCGCTTGATCGCCGGATTGTGGCGTTTATTTTGGGCGCGGGAACGACTATGTTTGAATTTTGCCGTGGCTGGGGGGGCGGCTCGGGGCGTGACTGGGAGCTAGGCCGGCCCTAGGGACCGAACTAGCACCGGCTCGCCCCCAGGCCGCGGTTTTTCTGCGCCCTGGTGGCCGAACGGCTGGAGATGCTCTAATGTGCTTCACATTAGGCCTTTTTTTTAATAGTGTGGGAGGCAAAATTGTGCGGGAGACTCTCGGGTGGCACCTCTCGCAGGCCACACATGGAAGTGGGGTGATACCCCCTCCCGTGGTTTTACCCTAAATTTCGACAAGTCTGGAATGCCAGTCGAATTTGTCCATGCGTACACCGTCTGTAGAACCTAGGCTCCATTTTGATACCCTCGGCACTGTATTCCACCTTTTGCGTCTTCTGGCGCGTAACATTCGCTGCCGTTCTAGAACAGACCTAGAGATGCCAACCGGGCTAGGAGCAACACACCCCCTCCCCCTCCCCAAATGACCGCGTCTGTATCGGCTCCATGAGATGGGCTTTCCTGACGGATCTAGGATGGCCTTGATCGGAGCTCAAGTTGCGGAGTCCTCCTCGAAGCTATATATGTCTCAACCGGAACCGGTGTTACGATCGCACACATTCAACCGAAGCCGTAATAGGAGCGACCTTGCACGTACGGAGTAGAGACGAGCATGTGGTGGGTTTTGGTTGGTCATGTGGATGTTTGGACTCCCGTGAAACTTTGGCAGGTTTGCTTCTGAAACAAGCAGGTAGACACTTCCACGAACAAATACAGGTCCATGTTGAATGGCAAAGTGCGTCCACAATTTGTTTGTGGGCTAATTGAGGGTACGTGTTGCATGCATCATAAAGATGGGGTAGAGACAAATCAAGCTCTAAGTCTTGTACAAAAAATTACAGAGATAGCTCCAGTGAACAAATTAAAACTGAAGTCGAGAACACAAGGAGGGGATTAATTACTGAAACAAAAACACTTGCAAACAGCATCGATGACGGTGAATCGATCGAAGTATGTAGGAAGGAATATATTCCCTCCGTCCTAAAATACTTGTCATCAAAATGGATAAAAGGATATGTATCATTTTGATGACAAGTATTTTCGGACGGAGCGAGTATATATCGTGGCCATGGATGGAACGGGTCTACTACCAGAAGTTGTTTGATCCCTGGTAGCAGAGGCCGGTGCTCCACCAGGCGGGGACGGCGTCGCCGACGACGATGGTCTTGCCGTCGGTGCCGCCGGTGATAATGAATTGGAGCCCCTTGGACCTGTCCAGCTCGAAGAAGGCCTGGAACGTGATCCCCCAGTTCTGCGTCATCTGGATCCACACCCCGCCCGTCTCCCTGACGGCTATCTGGCCGATGTCGCCGCCGCCGCCGACGTTGTTGATGTGGACGAGCAGCCAGTAGGGGTTCCCCATGAGGCAGAACTGGACGCCGCCCTTCCTCTCGCACGGCACGCGGCGGTACTGGACGGGCACGATGCCGGCGGCCCTTCCGGCGAGCTCGTAGAAGGAGGGCGGGGCCATGTCGAAGTGCCTCCGCGGCGGGTTGCACCAGCCGCCGTCGTCGCTGGCCTGGTACCAGTTGGGCGGGCAGAGGTTGGTGCCAGTGATGACGACGGAGGGCGACCCCGGCACGCACCACTTGGACTGCACGCACCGGATCTCGTAGCACCGCCCGCAGCCGTTCCCTTTGGCGAACAGCGGGGTGCTCATCGCCGCCGTCCTCGTCGAGTAGAGTGAGGCGATGTCGCTGCCGCTGTACCCGCACGCGCCGCCTGCACAATGCATATGCGTGTGTGCAAGGTTGTCAGAATCGCGATTTTGAATCGGATTGAAGGTCCGATGACATATGATCACAAACCATAGAATATTAACTATCACGATCGTAGAAACATAGATTCTATGAACCAATATCATAGAATAGAATCATAGAAATTACTTTGAATCGTAAAGTCATAGAATCGAATAACAAAATCGCGACTCTGGAAAACGTATGAACTTAGTCAGCGTGCCTACGCGGTGTGCATGCACGGTGCAGGCGGGTGTGCTATGAGGGGCACGTACCGAAGTCGTGGCCGAGGCCGGAGTCGGAGCCGTAGAAGGTGGCGTGGGCGTTCTCCCAGCCGTACGTCGGGAAGCCGGTGGAAGGGGCCGACGGCGCCGGCCAGTAGTGGTCAGGAATGCCGGCGCTGGCCAGCTGGGCCGCGGCCGCCGCAAACAGCACCACCGACACCGCTACAGTCGCCGGAGTAGTCCTCGCCATGGCCGATCCTCCAAGGTGGATTCCTTTCCTAGCCAGTCGATCGATGTCGTACGCCGGAGCTGGTCGATGCGTACTCTTCTCAGGCGAATGCAAGTTTATAGCAGAGCGGAGCACAAAGTTGGTCGGCGCCACGTCCGTGTTGCCGCCCGTCTGAACGAGTTGGGCGCACGATTTTCCTCGGTTTCTTTTCTCCGGGCCGGCCGACACAATTCATGCATTCATGGGCGCACGTCTGCGTTGGTGGTGGTGGTGGTTTGTGTTCCATCGTCGTGGGCCGGAAGAAGCCCACTGGCCAGTGCAGCCCCACGAACCTGGGCTTCGTCGACCATCATTTATATAAAAAGAATATCATAAACACTTAAATCTTACCCAAAAAAACACTTAAATCTTTGACTTTTCCTCAAAAAGAAATTTAAATGTTTGACTTCATCTAAAAAAGAACTTGAAGATTTGCCTTTTTGCCAAAATAAGAATATTTTTAATTTTCTGCCACACAAAAGACTTCCCATTTTCCAAAACCATTCAACCTTCTGAGCTGTACAAAGTGTACATCATGTACACTAGAACATTTTCCAAACAAGACTTCCCAGTTTCCAAAAGGCTATTTCCTTTTCTTTTGTTGGAGTTGATAAGGTCCCACATTATGTTGTAGCCTTCATCTTTTTTTTTATCAAGGCTGACTCATTCATTCCACAAACATTCAGAGTCTACAAGGTCATGGATACAATGCCAACACATCAAATAAACCAACATATGAGTGGTCTCACTCTATCTTAGCCAACATATGAGCCACCTCACTAGCACCACGGCCTACACGAACAAGAAAGTAACATAACTAAACCAGCATGTGAAATGCAGCATTACACCGCAATGTTTTACTTTTACCATGACAGCTCAAGCACCATTGTTTCTAGAGTACACCCCGAAGACGATATCACCCAAGGCGATCGACATCATAAACATATGATGCAGTTACAGTACCGTTTCCGCATCGCTCGGACCATCACATCCTGGAAGCATAAAGCTTCAGGCACACACAAGCTACAGCAACCTCCCAGCCCAGTTCACAACAAGCAAAGCAACACAAAGCCTCACTCACTCAGAGCCCGGGGCCGCCGCCCCTGTCGAGGCCGTAGTCGGTCATGCCCACGCCGGCCTCGTTCTGGTGCTTGATGAACCCGCCGTCTGCCGCCTTCGAGTAGCTCCAGTAGTACACCAGGGAGGCCGCCAGGTTGATGAGCATCATGGCGGCGGCTGCCGCAAACACCCCCTTGCGGAGCGCGGCGCAGCTGACCAGGTCGTGCTTCGTGTAGTAGCCGAGGTACTTGGTGTGGTATGCGTTCTTCGCGGATCCTCCGACGAGGCAGGCCTCCGCGACGAGGAACGTCAGCCTGGGAACAGGTATGAACAAGGCATTGTCAGAATGATAAACTGTAGTATGTCTAATGGACACCCTTTTATGCACAGCAGTCCTGGGTATCGAGTGTAAGTAACAATTATTACTGAGAAAGGAACAATGTCGCCGAAACAATCTATAATCGACTTCTCCAAATCTTTTTCCTGCTATTATGAGGTTCTCACAGTAATAATAATCTAGTGCTCCTAATTGCTCCTACTCTGCTTCTAATGAGATTGTCACATTGCTTGTATTTTTCGAGTCCTAATAAGAGTCACTTTTCTCCACACCATATACATTCCCAGACAATAGTATTTCATAAATTACATAAACCATAACATTCCCAAGACAACGAAAATTCATAAATTACTTAATTGCTTTGCTCAGATCACTTTACTTACTCATGGTTTCAGAACAATTAAGTATAGACTTCTGAATTCGGTTTATTAGGAAATAGCGTTAGAATGTAACAGAGAGTAAGAGAGCCACTGATACCATAATAACCAATTAATAAAAATTAAAAAATGACAACTTAAAAGAACAAACTTGAGGTAATGGTAATATTATGGAAATGAGTGCCGAAGAATAGGAAAGCTCAAAAGACAGTATGTGATGCCAACCACATGCACTGCTTGGTAAAATCATAACAGAAAATGCAGATGTGCAAGAATCTAAAGAGTTATTGACCGTTATGATAAATCACCCTTCATTCTAGAGTATAGAAATATGTTCCACTATAAAACAAAGACACTTCATTAAATATCCTCAATGAAAATGTGTGCATTAAGAACATCAAGCTTGAAGCCCCTGAAGTATGCTAGCTAGGACTTACAAAGATCTAATCATGATGGAACAGAACCTTGACAATATGCTAGCTAGAATTAGAGGAAAACATCAAAAAAGACATGAAAAGAAATAATAAACAAACATTTAGCTAATTAAAAGATTTTCTTAGAAATGCTCATGCATTGTACTGTTTAGAAATAAACTTATAGACTTTACATACAATAGTTCTGGCAGCATTACTGGACACTACACCTTAGAATGTAGGCTCCACACTAAATATTTCTTTCAAGGATCAAAACAGCCCAACTCAAAAAAAAAAGAATCAAAACACCCATAAATAACTTTCTATTTGTGCTCCGACCATGGAACAAGCACACTGTCAAATTGGTTCTGCAGCTTAAACATACAAGTAAGCCATACATGCCACGCATGTGGCGCCATTGGTTTACCTTTTATTGCAGTTGTAATGGTACTCCAGAATTTTTTTTAGTGCGTCCAACTTATGTTTTTTATATCTTCACAGAACCTGGTCTTATCTCACCTAGAGCGAGCACGTGTACACTCTTATATGTGTTCCAGAAGACCTTAGAAACATCTAGTGTCCAAAAAGACAACTTTTCGAGTACTGGATGAGTACTAGTAATACAATTAGAAATTAATGTTTTTCCAGGTAATCTGCGGCTCTTAACTTTTCCTTAAAAAATCAGCAGCCAAAAAGGATTAAATATATCATTTGCTCAAAAAGAACTAAATGTCCACATCTTTTTTTAGGCTAAAATGTTCAGATCTTTGTTCATTGTCGTGGCTGTGTTGGCCCATGTACTACTTGAGGAAGGAGGTTGAGTAACTGCATACACGCATTAGCGCATTAGTGAAGCCTTATCTGCTTTTGTGAGAAGCGCTGACGCCTGATGGGGGCATAGAGATAGAGATGAAATTATGGTAACATGACGATGCTGATTGTCGTCGTCCAGCGATGGTGTGGGCAAGGGTACAAACATGGAAAACTGCTTTGTCATTGTCACAGAGACCACATGTGGTGGGTCACAGCACACGCATTGCTCGTTGTTTTACATGATTGTTCCAGAGAAGCCTGGAGGAATAGCATGGCCTACACTATGATGACAAGTCTAAAATGCAGGTTGTGCTGTTACGGTTGGACTTGTAGAATATGAATTAACACACTGAGAAGCCTTTCGATAGCAGGCTAGTTCCAGGAAGAATTTGTTTTATGATCCAACAGAATTTGGTAAAAGAAAATACATTGCTCTTTTGAACAACGGAACTTGAAATGACAGGGTTAGGCACAACCAGGCACCAACATTGACACAATCACACTAATTCAACATACCTCCTAAAAGAAACTGAACATACACTTGCAGAACAAGTGTGAGTTTCATCCATCCCACTAGGAATCGAGTGGATTGGTGTGAGTACTCTTTTTTTCATTTATAAGGGAATAATATTGTCCAACCTGAAGAATCTGCAGGATTGCAGGGCCACAACGTGGAGGAGTGCAAGTTGAATTAAAAATTCCTATAATGGGCAGACTGAGTAACCTTGCCTAAGCTGGAGGTCTTGTCAGAAAGTAATCCAACTGAAGTGTTTAATAAAATGTTGTCGAGATACCCATAAAAAGTTTCAATACTTGGCTTTGGAGCACGAATGATCAGTCTGCTAGTTACAATTAACCAACACAAATTGCCTTGGTTGTTGATACTTGAATCCAATTTAGTGCATCACAGTTGGTGTGCCTCGGTGCCAAATCTTAAGAGACCAGTGTCCTGGCAGATTAAGTACAAGACAGCCGCAGATTTTCCACTATGCATCTACGATATCTAGTATAATGTACAATGTATGATACCTCAGATTCGCTCTGCTATAGACCAAGCTTGATACGCAGAAGGATACAGGCACGAATGATCATGGTGCATTCTAAAATTTTCAGCTGGTAAGATTGATTTTATACTCACAAGAAAAACAATTTTACACTCCCAAGTCATAGTAGTAGTTCTGAAGTAAGAGAAGCAGATCTCTCCGTACACTCCACGAACAGAGCACGAATCGAGCCGAATCTAGGGTTGAGCGAGGCGTACCAGGAGACGGCGAAGGCGGCGACGGCGCAGCCGCGGGAGGAGAGGGCCGGGCCGAAGCAGAGGCAGCGGGTGACGCCGGAGACCAGCAGCTGCGCGAGGAGGAGCACGAAGAAGGCGCAGACGCCGTAGACGGTGGAGGCGTCGGTGTCGTAGAGGCAGTAGGAGCGCTCGTCGTACTCGTCCGGCACCACCTTGCCCTGCGAGAGAGAGAAGGGCATCATAAGCCAGCGCGGCGCGCGAACGGAGGAGGGAGGAGGAGGAGGAGGGATTCGTACGGTGCTGCGTCGCTGCTCGGCGCCGACGGCGAGGAGGAAGGCGAAGACGTTGAGGAAGATGAGGAAGCCGCAGAGCGCGAGGGAGGCCGGCCGCGAGGTGGCGAACCCGGCCATCGGCGTCGAGTCTCGACCAGCTCCGGCTCCGGCGGCGGCTGCTTCTTGCTCACTGAGCTCGGTGTGGGGAGACGCTAGTGGGAGTGGGAGTGGGTGCTGGGACCCATGCGTCGGTGACTGGATATTAATGGGGGTTTCCCTTTTCCCTTTTTAAAGAGGGCCGTAGGCCAAGGCTCGGCGAGCTTAACAAGGCCTCTTTTGGTCGGCCCGTTTTAGCTGGACCTCATTTCTTGATGAACCGAGCCCATTTTAATTCTCAACTTCAACTGTTCATGATGAGCCAAACCTCCAATCTACTCATCTTTAATCATGGCAATACAAAGCACAACAGAGGTAATAAGATTTACAACTTAAACTCGTTAATATTCTCTTTTTTTTTTTTTGCGGGTGAACTCGTTAATATTCTCGGTAGACTAGGTTTACTTCAGGCAGTCA
Organism: Triticum aestivum; assembly: GCF_018294505.1. Classification (NCBI taxonomy): domain Eukaryota; kingdom Viridiplantae; phylum Streptophyta; class Magnoliopsida; order Poales; family Poaceae; genus Triticum; species Triticum aestivum. The sequence continues at coordinate 739,802,579 of NC_057803.1, read as the reverse complement.
CGTTCAACCAGCCCGCCTCCCTCTGCAACCTTTAGTCTGCAATTTATTCTGATTTATTCCCTTGTTGCATGACCAATTTCTTGTGTGTTTTGCTGCGCAGTGGAAGGCGATTAGGCGAGTTGTGACCGTGAAAATAACGCATGTTGTGCTATTTGTAACTTTAACGAGCGCTCACGAGCTTTTAATGAACCGAGCCCGACCTTTAAATTTTAGCTCGTTATAAGGCTAACCGGCTTCACAAGCCAGGCCTTAATGATCACGGTCCCTAACAAGCCGAGCCTAAATAAGCCGAGCAGGCTTGTTATCCACCCTGGCTGATGCTAGACTCTAAGGGGCATGTTCTTTTTACTTGCAGATTCTGTGGAATCAGATTCTGGGAAAATTTTCAACGATTGTCTGTGCGCAAAATCCATAAGAATCAGCAGTCTGGTTCGTTCCATGTATTGCTATATGATATTCTCAGTCTGAATTATCCATTAAAATGTAGTGATGCCCCTGGATGTAATTGTTGTGGGTTTTTTTACTTATGTTGTAGATGAATTCTTGATTGATGTTTGCAGGAGATGTTCGTGATAGTGTAGATATGAAAATAAAGACTTAAATATGACATGATCGTGCTGCTTTCATACTTCATATGCGGACGAGATCACTATCATTGTACATAGCTGCTTGTGAACGGGCATTGAATTGAAATCCACGGCAACACTGAAAGTCTGTTGAAGTGAAATATATGAAAATGTTGAACATGTGTTGAATTGAACTATACACAGCTGACTGTGCCCTGAGTGAGGACCAGGCGTCCAGCTGACAGGGACGTTGGGCACAAGGTCATCAGTCTCGATCTTGGCCAGTCCGGCTCCAGCGATAGATACTTCTCACTGAGCTCTGCGTAGCAAGACACCGGGGGAGTTGTAGCGGGAGTGATATTGTGGGGATTAGGTGCGAGGGTGGGGAGGGAGACAGGAGTCGGTGATTGGATATAAATGCACAATGTTTTTCCTCTTTCAATTTTGGAAAGGAACCACGATTTCTCCATCGGTATGAAGCCCCAAGAGTTTTAAGCCTTAGTTTGTAGTAGCTGAACTGGGTTGTCGTAGGAAAATGAGACTAAGAGAATCTATCGTAATGCCAACGTAGCTTAATACTGACAACACTTGGTTTGTCGTGTTGCTATTCGATATGAGAGTAGGAGAAAAGACCGTCACCACCGCTCAAGGCCACCATCGTCGCCACCCGCAACCAACGTTACTTTGCACCTCCTCACTACCCTCCTATCCCAACTTCCCAACCACTTTCTTCATGGTTCTGTCGCTGCCCCACAACCTTTAAGGCTCGAGAGAAATTCTTCTTCTCCGATGATGGCATGCACCCCCCCCCACCACCTTCTTAACCCTAAGTCCGAGCCAAGAGGAACCTTGTGTGTTCTTGCCTTCCGCATCACATGCAACCATAAGTATTGGATTGCACACTTTCTTTTGGATTCATCCCGTTCTACCGCCTACCACAACACTCGAAGCTAGCCATTTTTTCTATACTAAAAAGAAAAGTGTAGTCCTAGGAGGGATTCATGACGCGACGCCTGCAAGTTTTCGCTAGTGGGTCAGAGCCCAGTAGCAGAGCCCTAGCTATTATTTTTCCTATGTCATTTTTGTTTCCTTTTCTGTTTTGCCGTATTTTCCTTAGTTGTTATCTATTTTATTTTTATATTTCCCCTTTCTTTCATTTTTGTTGGTTTTGTTGTTGTTTTGATTGCAATATTTTTTTTTCTAAATACGTGAATATGTTTTAAAAACATGAATGTAATTAAGATGAAATGAGTGAACTTTTTAAAAACATGGACTTTTTCAATAAATGATTTTTTTCTCACCTGTACACATATTTTTTAAATATGCGACGAACACTTTTTACAAATACATCAACATTTATATCTGAACACATGGACATTTTTGTGAGGGATCTGAATATTTTTGTTTATATATAATATTTCCCTATGTTTTATGTTTGTTTTAAAAATATTTAAAGGTATATTAGGATTTTTTTTTCTATTTTTAGAAAACACAGTAAACAAGAATGCATTAACGGGCCACATCTTGAGTTGCCAGCCCATTACGGGTTGCCTTTAACCTGTCGGTTGTCGCTTAAGTCGGTGCATGTATAGCGCAGATTCGATTTTATCTTTCTTTCTTCTTTCTTTTGTTTCTTACTTTTTTATTTCCAACACATACCATTTTTTTATAAATTCCAGAAACATTTTTTAATACATGTTTAATATATTTCAAATACTTGATCAACATTGTTTAAATATATGTTACAATCTCTACTTTTTCTATATACATTCTACATTCTTCATATATAGTAGAAACATTTTTTATACATGTTCATCATCTTTCAAATACATGATTACCCTTTTTTTTTCAAAAAACAAATATGTCTACATTGTTTTAGGCATGTTTAGCATTTCTCAAATACATGGTCAACATGTTTTAAAATATATGTTTTGATGTCTACTTTTTTTCGCATACATTGTACACTTTTGGTATATAGTAGAAAGATTTTCTACATATTCTCAACATTTTTTCAAATACTTGATTAATGGTTTTTCAATAAATGTTCGTGTATATATTTTTATGTGTACTGTACATTTTTCTATACAACCTGAACATTTACTACGCATGTTTAACATTTTTCAAATACATAATTAACATTTTTAAAATATATGTTTATTGATGTCTACATTTTTCATAATCTTTTTATACATTTTTTGTAAATCAAATATAATTCGTATACACATTTACCATGAACAGGAAAAAGGATAAACTATCCTTGAACTAACCTGGAACCTACCTGGGCCTGATCATTTAAAGCGACTCCGACGCGAGCGCAGGCTCCATCTCGCAAAGATTTATTTTTTAAATGTTACTACTTCAGCCCAGTAACTGGCTCCGACGTCTAGTTTGCATGAATGGGATGGCCGAAATGAGTTTGTTCCCGGCACTGGTTAGAAGGATCCCTCTAGTTTACTGGCCTACACTCAAAAAAAAATCTAGTTAACTTGCCTGGGTTTTTGTTGTTTTTTTCACCGGTTTTTGTTCAGGATTTTGTTTGTTTTTCATTTTTGTTATTTTCTTCTTTGTTTGTTTTTTAGTTCGTTTTTCTTTCATCTTTCGTTTTTATTTTAGTTTCTGTTTTTATCTATAATTTTAAGGTTTTTCAAAAAATCCATGGACATTTTCAAATCTGTGAAGATTTTGAAATCACAATTTTTTACAATTTTAATAATATCGTTGCAAATGTGTGAATTATTTTCGAAATTGTTAACTTTTCCCCTAATTTTGGTGAACTTTTTTTCAAATTTGTGACATTTAAATTTTTTGAAGGTTTTAAACTAATTTATTAATTAGTTTTATGAAATTATCAAGTTTATGTTCGTTTTCAAAATTTATGTTTTTTAATTCAAATTTGTAGATCTTTTTTTCTAAAGTCAACGGTCAAATTATTGAATAGTCAAAGGGTCAGTGTTCAAGGATCAACTGGTGGAGTTTCTAATGTGTCCCAGAGCAAGCGAGATAGGAGGCTTCATGTGAGCGAGTGTCAATCAAGCGGCGCGCGCGAGCCCTATTCAGCTATCAGGCGCTAAAACCGTTGCATACATCGTCTAATGAAATATATAAGAGACAATTCCACTCAGCTTTATGTTGTTTTGTGGGTTGGGCCTTGGTATATTCTTTTTTTCAGTTAGGTCCTTGTGTGAGTTATACTTTTCTCATGTCTGTATATAGTTCAACTTTGGGTCCTTCGTGACCCTACCATTGTTCAATAAAAAATCACACAGAATGCCGGCCAATCAGCCTCTCTGCCACTTGAAGGTGTATTAATGACACACACAAGTTAAATTTCTCATGTAAATTTTACAAGTGCTCGGTAACTAAAAATTATATTTCGCCTTGTTCTTAGCATTTTGGCACCTCCGGTCGAATAAAACCGAACAGAAGGAGCATGATTTATCTAAACTAACTCTATTAATTTTGCTTGATCAACCTTGCTAGTCGTTATCAATAAACCTTGGGAAAGGCAAGACCAGGAGGAGGTGCAGGTGAAGCTTCACATCATGCCCCCAAGGTGTCGACCATATATATTACAAGGCATATGCAAAGATATATATGTGGTGGGGATGATCCCCGGCCTAAGACAAACGTGGGCAGATTAAGGCCTCTCAAGCGGCGACAGCGACGCAAACAAAACATGCCTACATTCATCCTTGATCAAATCACACGCCAAATCACCGATCATAATTTTTGCTTCTTAGTTTGTGCTCTAGTTAGCTACAAGGTTTCGATTTGGTTTAACGTTGGATCAAACACATGCTGGCTGCAGGCATGTAGCTACTAATAACTATGGTCCTATATGTGGCTAGCAATATAGTTGGGTAGTACTACAATGTAATGCGTCGGCAGCGGTTGAGCTAAGCACCAAATTTCAGCACATGGAAATAACCCCTATTAAGATTGACAAGTCTATGCAGTACGTACGAATCATAGTACAACCATTAATTGATTGATTGATGGTTGCATGTGTCCCAGCCCCAACCAACACAAGGGGTCAAAAACCGCCAACAGTCCAGCACCTCATGTATCCTTGTGGGGCATTAGTTGTGTAACGGCTTAGCAAAAAGAGTTAACTCAAAAACATCTTAAGCTGTACTAACAATTTCATTTTAGACTAGTAAAATATGCGTGTTACTAGTCTAAATTACTCCCCACTATGACCAGCCTTACTAACAATTTCATTTTGAAAGCCCTGCATTCTTGGATAGACACAACAAAAATTTATTGCTAATGGTGCAAAGCAATGGCCTTGAAAAAGACGGTTTACGGAGGTCAAATTAAAAACCCGTGGCTACATGAGTAAGCTATGTTGGATTTGTTTTGCAGGAAAAAAAATCTTATACATGTCGGGATATTCTATTCAGGCCTATCATCGTTTATAGACAATAAGTTACAGGGTATGCAAAAAAGAGTTCAGCAGACGAGTTCTAGAAGTATAGCTGACATGTCCAAAAGGTTATTCTCTCTTCTCCAAAACACATGATGTCTTAGATGTTGGCACGGCCTCCAACAAAATTCTTAAAAAATTCATGTCATTACAAAAACAAGGAAATTTATGTAATGAAAAAAGTATTCAGTACGAATCTAAATAAGTACCCTTCATATACCCGTAGTCAGATTCAAATAAATTTTGACTACGGGGATCTGGAAAGCCATGTAATTTGGGACAAAGGTATACTACACATTTTTTTCTCAAAACTTTAGAGTACAACGTTGATAGCCGTTTGACCTATTACATTACTTATTTATTAGCATTCATGGTGTGAAATGAAAGGCCCACTGGTTTCGTACTATTCCTTTTGGACACCAATGTTGATGCCGATCTGCACTGAAATTTGGAGCACATTTTCTGTGGCTCTAACTAGCTCTACGTAGAGAGGGTTGTTTGCTGAGACTAATGAACAATTGTCGTTAAGAAGTAATAATCAAACTAAACTGCACCCCCGTCTCAAAATATAAGGTGCATTTGACTTTCCAAAACTTTCAAGATACGGTTAGTTCAAAATTTATGATTTTCACATAATTATTATATTCTAGAAAGTAGTAAAGGGATATATGACGTAAATGTGTTTAACAAAAGTTCTAAAATTTAGCATGAAATATAGTAATGCGCCTTATATTTTGGATGGAGTGAGTAATGACTGCCCCATTAATTCGCTCCGTATTATTAGTTACATGATCCTTTCAGTATACAGTAAAATATCATTTATGAGCCTACAGGAACCTTTGACAATTGACATATGGTTTTTCAATGTTTTGAAAGATTTTCCTTAATTATGTGGCTCATATATACATAACGATACATCAACTAATTGGGATGACAAACGTACTTACTGATTGATGGAGGGGAAAATACATGGTGTAACAATCCAATATGCTTGGACCACAAGAGGCTGCAACTAGCTGAAAGAGAAGTGGTCCATTGATGCAGAAAGCGAATAAATTCAGTGGAAAATGTGTGCATATTATGTACATGCTACTAGTACCACCATACTTTGCTCGGACCATGGAAAGCTCCCATTTTAGTTCCGTAATATAATTTTCTCATCTCTATTATCAGTACACTTGCAGTACCAATTAATATGAACATTGTAGATTAGCTATATACGTCTGTCCTAGGGCTTCTTTTCAAGTCTTAAAATGTATACATAGTAAGTATATACTACTCCCTCCGTCCCATAATGTAAGACAAAAAACGTCTTACATTATGGGAGGGAGGGAGTATATGACACCCTTTGGTCTGGTATACAGAAACCCCTCATATTTTGAGTCTTGATTACTAGGAAATGCAAAGCTGACGGTATAATTTTTGGTATAGAACTTGTGTATTCTTAGTTAAATCGACTACCTCGGTCATCGGTGATAAGGGGTGTTGCCGGATACACGCGTGTGGATAGTTTTAGGCCAAAGTAGATGTTTTTTAGGTTGTTCATCATCTTGGCTATGGCGACGGCGATGGCGGTGCCCAGTAAAGTTCCTTCAGATCCTACTTCCAACGAGGTGACATTCCTATGGTTGGGGATGGATTTGGAATCCAGCCTGTTCAAGTTAGGATGGTACCGTGGCGACGGCATCTTCTTGGTGGACCTGTGTCCTCGTGCTCCGTCATCGCAAAAGTGTTTGCTTCAGCGCCGACACGGGGCTTGGGAGGTAGTCTAGAAGCGAATGAAAATTGTGGTCTGCATCGGCGGCATCAAGAAGATGGTGGATTGTGTGCTGGGTTCGTGGTACGTGGATGGTAGGTACGGTATCCTCCTCCGACGTCTTAGTCATGTGGCGGTGTCAGATCTGAAGTTCGATGGCGTGTCCGGAGTGTTGCCCCGGTCTGATTAGTTCAACGGTATGGTTTTCCTTTTGGCGAGCCACCTTGGAGGTCCACAAAGCTGTATATCAGTGATGGAGCCGCGTCAAGCTCGGGTGTGGAGGTGATCCGTCATTTTTTTCCTTTGGTGGCTGCTGTGGTGGTGCCAGAGGCAGGTGACAGGCGTTGTTGCCAAGCTCAGAGGTTTCTTCGGTCTTGTATGTAGTTTTACTTTTTGGCTGGTGCTTCTTTGTGCAAAGACTAACGATTCTGCTATTTATTTAGTTTTGCCAGGCCGGTATATACGTGACTTATACTTTGATCCTTATGATATAAATGAGACATGTATTACCATGATTTTTTTCAAAATACAACGGGCCCTGCATATCGACCAGAGAGAGCATATGTTTGACTAGATCCCGGCGTACGGCTAGTTAAGATGAAATGGAAGTAGTTAGGTTCATCAAAGTGGCAAAAGCTAAGATGCAGCCTCTCACACTGACACACACATCGGTGTGCATGTAGATGATATCGATGCATATCCATACAAACTTATTCCTAGGATCCACCGAGACCACACAAGTGCATAAAGGTAACGCAAGAGCAAGTGTAAGCCACCAACTCTCTCTCTCTCTCTCTCTCTCTCTCTCTCTCTCTCCCCTTAGCTTGGAATTCTTCTCTCTTCATGCTTGCATGTCAATCCTTATTTGCTACACAAGAGCTGTGCTATATATGATACACATACACATATACTATAGCATACTTGCAAGTAGTGGAATTCTTCTCTCTTGATACTTTTAGAGGTGTACTATATACCAATGATGGCATCCCATGAACACCACCACCACCTCCTCGGCTTCTCCTCCTCGTCGTCGCCGGTGACTCCCAGCCCCGCCGCCATGGCCATGGCCTTCGACCACCACGGCCTCCTCGCCCTCCACGACGACATGCCACCACGACCAGGAGGTGCCCATGATAGGTCATGGCCACCGCAAGTGTCGACGCTCTCTCTCTATGGCCCGGCCGGTGGTGGACCGTCTTATTCGCTGGCCGGCGGCGAGCATGAGCTGCAACCTTTCACGATGGCGCCACCGTGGATGATGTCCATGCAGCAGCAGCAGCAGCCCTTCCGGTTAAATAGCTCCAGGTACCTGGGCCCCGCGAAGGAACTGCTCCGTGAGTTCTGCAGCCTTGAAGGGGATGCCATGAACGGCGGCGTGATGATGATGCAAGCTCCGAAGCGGGATGACGACGTGGAGGCGTCCTCACCGGCTTGTGGTCCATGGGGCGCCAACCCTTCTGTAAGCTCCATGGATTACATGGCGCTCGAGAGGAGGAAGGCCAGGCTACTGTCCATGGTTGAAGAGGTAGGTACAGCCACAAGCCTACCATTGTCCTTGTTGCTACTAGTTAGTTACTGCCTATATACTCGTCTCGATTGATCTTATGATTAATTTACAGAGCCATGCCTAGCTCTCACCCTCACTTGCAACTTTTGAGTCAGTTATTTTCTTGTGAGTACTTACTTTGGTGAAGTTTCCTGGAAGGAATCCAATAAATATGTCCACATTGGCACACAGTGCATACGTGATTGATACAGATTCTGATGTTTCTATCCTCGCTCTTATATATTACAACTTTTCACCCTCTATCTCTGCAATTAACAAAGCAACTTTTAATAAATTCACTTATATATTCTCACCTTAATTAATTTCCTTGTCTTCATTTTTTTGCCGAGCTGCATCTTGTTTTTTTTTCGAGATAAAAAATGTAGTCCTGTTGTTTCTTGTGTCACCCACATGATTATACACTTATTCATGTGTACATGCCTGAAATCAAGATGTCATTTTTGTGGTAAGAATTACTAACTACAGCAAGAGAGTATAACTATCCTAAACTAAATTAAGAAGGATCCTAGCTTCATTATCAATGAATTCAACTGGTATCATGTATTATGAAGGTGGACAGGTGCTACCGGCGATACCGTGAGAAAATGCGGGCGACAGAGTTGTCGTTCGAGGCGGTGGCCGGCACGGGGGCAGCACACGTGTACACGAAGCTGGCGATGCGTGCCATGTCACGCCACTTCCGGTGCCTGAGGGATGCGCTCATGGGGCAGATACGAACTTTGAAGAAGTCAGTGGGGGAGAGCAGGGATGCCAACGGCATGTTGGTAGCACCGGGTGCATCAAAAGGGGACACGCCGAGGCTAAGGGTTGTGGACCAATGCCTGAGGCGACAAAGGGCGTTCCAACAATATGGCGGTGCCGCCGCCATTGAGAGCTGCCCATGGCGGCCCCAGCGCGGCCTGCCAGAGCACGCCGTCGCCGTCCTCCGCTCGTGGCTCTTTGAGCACTTCCTCCACCCGTACGTGTGTTCCAAACAATCTATCTCCGTCTTCAACATCAAACTATCTCATGTCCAAATAGTCACTCTATATAACTTATATACGGAAGTTGTGCCACCATCTTACTGAAGTTTCCCCACACCAAAGAGTGCAATTTTAGGCGACCAAGGTTTTAAAAACACAAAAGACTAAAAAGTATAAAAGGACTTCTAAAAAAAGTATAAAAGGGAAGGTACTTGATGAAATGAATTAAAGAGAACTATGTGAATCAACAGGTATCCGAATGACGTAGACAAGCACATTTTGGCGCGCCAATCAGGGTTATCAAGAAGCCAGGTTCGTTATTCAAACATGAGCAGCAGATAACTACCTTAATCTTTTTCATATGTTTTTTCTGTGAATATGAATGCATGACAATTATACAGTTAACTAGTAGAACCTAACTCATTTTCTAGGTTTCCAACTGGTTCATCAATGCAAGGGTTAGGCTATGGAAGCCCATGATAGAGAAGATGTATGCAGAAGAAACCATACAACATGACGACCACGGTGCTAGCAGTGGCAGAGGTGAACCTGCTCCCGCGGATCAACACAATAACAACTTGGCAGCATGGACAACGGTTACGACAACAACAGATGAAAGTTGCCATCGCTTTAGCAGCAAAAACAACCCTGGCGACGGCTTCATCCCATCCTCCTTTGTTGCCGACAGCAGACAATTTCTCCATGGCTACTCAAGTCTGCACGGTGATGGCGGCAGTGGTGTGGTGTCGCTTACCTTGGGACTCCAGCAACAACAGGCGTTTGCATCACCGGCGATGATCACGCAACAACAATCGCCGCTCATGATTGGAGCTGAGGAGGAAGACATGGTGCTACCGTATAAGAACCTCATGGGGTCTGAGCTGCTGCATGATTTCGTAGGCTAGGAGCCTAGGAGACAAGAACATAATATAGTGCTACAACCCCTATAGGTGCTACCGGATTCTTAGGCAACCTGCACCGATTGATTGAATATGTGTATATTGTAGTACAACTTAAGTAAAAAGGTTAATTATAAATGTCTATGACCACTATTTATTTATTTCGTGCCTGAAAACTTGTAGTAAGAACTAAGAAACGAGGTCTCAACGTAAAAATACCTATGGTAAAATGTGGTTGGATGCTACATCAACTTTAGATTGTCGTTCTTTTGTCCTATATATGAGGGTTTGCTTCTTCTCTTGACTGCTAAAAATTCTTCTCAAAATCTGGTGGAGCATTAATTTGAGACCACATAACATACTTCACGAAATATTGTAACCATTTTAACCTATCCTTGAAAATTCTTTTTTTTGTTAACTATTTTCACAATCGAAGTGGATATTTTTGGTTGAAATATACTCCCTCCGTTCCTTTATCTAAGGTGCATTTTTTCCAGCTCGGTGACCAAGGCAGCAATTTTTGGAGCATCTGGGACAATACTACCCCTGGTATTAGCTTAGCGTTGGAAATTAATTAGGTGAGCTTCCACTAATTTGGCCGCTGCATGCAGATACGCTGCCGGCCTTGCATGGCACATGCAATCCCCGTATCCCAAGAAATCAGCGATGCAAATAACTCTGTTGCCTCCTATAGGAAAATGAGCTCGCGCGGCAAAGAGAAAAAGGGAGGGAAGTCACTTGGCGCCAACAGAATGCAGATTTTAAAATATGTTCTCGTGTACAAAATGAGTCAACTCCCCCTGGTTTTCTTCATTTTCCCCTTCTTCCAGTACGTGGCCAACAGAAAACATGGTTGATCTAGACTTGCATCCAGCACCTAATTGGGATTCAATTGAGGAGAACGAAGACCGGGCCTGTGATCTTGGATACGACTATGACTGGCTAGCTTCCGATGACTCCAACGACGGTATGTTCTTGTGCAATCTCACCTTTTTGCAGTAATACTAGCAGGATAATTTTTTTATTGCGGGCTCCATGTAGAAGTTGAGCATTCCCTCGATGACGGCAATGGATGCGAGCATGATCGACTTCATGCCAGCAAAGAAGCCGACGATGAGGCGGACCTCGTTGAACACACGCGAGCTGCTTCTGCGGAGCGTACGCACGCCGGCGGAAGACGCGGGGCGCGGCCAACGCACCGGCGGGCGCGGACGCGGGCACGGCCAAGGCGCAGGCGGGCGCGGACGCGGGGACGGCCACGGCCAACGTGCCGGCGGGCGGGGACGCGCGCGAGGCCAACATGCAGATGGACCCGGCCATGCAGTGGACGCAACGCAGGCTTCACAGGTATACGTACTATATGTATTCCATACTCCTTGAACCAGATCATGTACTCCGGGGTAGTACTTGAACCGTTGTGTCACCATCTCTGCTCAGGTGGATCACCGAGGCGCTGGTGGACGAGGCCACGCAGAGGATGGAATACAGTGCAAGCCGCCGGTGAATCCAGCGGAGAAGTGGTGGCCGGTGTCCTTTTGCACGATGGTTTCGCTCAGAAGTAGGAAGACCTTCTATCCTGGGGCGATCCGGCTTGGTACAACCAGGGCCTATCTCTTCGACGGCGAACATGTTCTTATAGATTCTCGTGCGCGCCGGACCGGTGAAGTATTCATCCAGGGAACGGTTGTCATGTTCCCCTGCCATCTTGCGAACATCACCACCGGTGACCAAGGAGTTGATGCGGCAGGTTCTATGTGCGCACACGACTCAGGCCATAGAGAAGATGCTGCTGGTGGATGCGATGGCTCGGAAGTGGAAGAAGCTGCCAGTATGCACGCGGGCCTCGGACGTGCTCGTGGTGCAAATGATGTCGTGCTTAAACGCGTGCGTGCGGCGCTACTTGCTGGTCCTGTCGTCGGGCGTGGCCGTGGAGGTGACGACAATGCCGTCGGGGACGCCAGTGACGCTCGACATGGTCGTCGACGCTTGGGCTTGGCTGGTCGCAGCAGAATGCGCCTGGCTCTGACGAAGTGGCAAGGCGGCCGTACCGAAGTTGTTCCATCTTCGCTAAATGGCAGCAGCAATGATGCAACCAGCCCTGCCGACGTTAACGAAGGTGACTGTACAGAAAGTGTTTCATCTTCAGTAAATGGCAGCGGCAATGATGCAACCAGCCCCGCCGGCAACGTTAACCCATGCATCCGTGTGGAGTTGAACAAAGGTGTTGTTCCAGAGAGTGACCCTGGAGTACAAGCTGAAGTAGCTGACACCGGCAGCAACAATGGTTAGTCTTCTGCATGAGTTATTTCTGTAGAGAATGTTAGTTCTTTTTAGCTGAAAGTAATTCAGTTCTTGTTCTGAATATTCTGTAGGCTCAAATGCTAATCAAAAAAAGAAGCGAAGATGGTACCCAGACCATCAAAAGCAAGAAATTTATGCCATGCTATTAGAGCGGACAAATCAAGGCGTACTAAACCAAGGGGTGGTTGACGAGGTGGCAGAGCTTTGTCAAGTTAATTACCGGACTGTTCAAAACATATGGTCGAGAGGCAAAAAAGCCGGTGGTATTCATGGAGTAGCAAACAAAAGGGTGAAAACTTGTGGCCGCAAGAAGATACCGTTTGATTCAGATGCCATAAAAAAGATTGAATTGAGCAAAAGAACTACGCTCAAAGATCTTGCTAATGAGCTTCAAATGGCGAAGACAACTTTATGGAGAAGGTTGAAGGAGGGCAGACTGAAGCGCCATACAAATTCAATTAAATCCACATTGACTGATGACAACAAGGTGGGTTGGATTCGGTTTTGTTTATCCATGTTGGATGAGCAAAGTGTGCCTGAAGAACCCAGATTTAAAGGCACAAATGATATAATATTTTTCTAAAAGGTTTCATTTTGCACTGAGCATTTTTTCTAGCTACCCTTCCAATTGTTGTGAATCATAGGGACACTTGTAGTTTAAAAAGTTGTGCCATGTTCTCAGTTCCGGGCTTCACCGATTCTTACCATTTACATGGGCTCTCAGTTTAACTTTAAGATGACATCTTTGACTGACAAAAAAGATATAAATGCGTCATGTTTTGGATTGTACAATTTAGATACCGCATGGCTATGATTTTTCACAACATGTTCTAATACACCTTTTCTTTATAAACATGTGCCAATACAACTATGACTGGATAAAAAAGTAGCTGCTGAAAAAAAAGACCATTCTTACTGTAGAAAAGAACAATCGAAGGTATACTAAGGCGCCTGTATGTAGTGTTTCTGCAATCAGGTTATTTTTTTTTCTTCTTCCTTTCTCTTTCCTTTTCCTTTCTTGGTTATTTTTTTGTTCTTCACCGAATTTGATGAAATGTTTTTGAAAGTCGATGAACTTTTTTAGAAAAACCGATGAACTTTTTTTCAAATTCGATGTTTTTTTGTCAAAAAAGCTGAAATTTCTAAAATTTGATGATATTTTTTTGAATTACATGATTTTTAAACTTGATGAAAATTTTAAAATTCGATGATTTTTTTCAAATTGGATGAAATTACTTAAAGGATGAATGAAGTTTTTTTCAAATTCGATGATTTTTTTTCAAATTCAACGCACCTTTTTCAAATTTGATGTACTTACTTTCAAAATTGATAGTTTGTTTTCATATTCGTGAAGCGCCGCATAGGAACTCCCGCATACTAACTAGCTTTTGATGCTCAAAAAAAAAACTAACTAACTAGCTTTTTTTTAGAGACAAGTATACTAAGCAGTTTGCATCACGTGGGCTTACTTGTTGTGGGCTGCATTGTTCTCCAGGGATACAACATGAAAATAAACGAACGCTATCTTCTACCCCTAAAAAAGAAAACAAAAAACGAACGCTATCACCTCCCTCCACATCGAGAGGACGAGTATATATTCCTCAATCTGGATGCTCGGGGGCCGAGCAATCGGGCACCCCTTGCGAGACCTCCAGTTCGATCCCCATTGGCGTCAAACAGTGCAGTTGATGCCTAAAGAAAGCGCCAATGTGATGGCCTAATTCTGGCACGAGTTTTTCAGTTTTTTTTCCTTTTTAAAAGTTTTTTAAGTTCCAAATATTCTTTTGGATTTTAAAACATATTCGAGATTATAAAAGTGTTCATGGATTTTAAAAAATATTCTATAATTTAAGAAATATTCAGATATATCAAAATTATTTCGAAACTTTTAATTTAAGGTAATTTCAAAATATCCATGACCTTAGAAAAACTGTTCTTGGATTAAAAACAATACTCCTAAATTTGGAAATTGTTCATGGATTCAAAAATGTTTCCAATTTAACAAAAAATATTGAATTTTTTAAAAATAATTAGAAAGACAATTTCCAAACAATGTTCACAAGTTTGAAAATTATTCTGTTTTCCAAAAAGTACACAGGAATATGGAAAACCCTATTAAAAAGACAATTTTGAATCTAAATGTTTTCTATGAGTTTAATTTTTTTAGTGTTTGCCGAAAATATGTTCTTCATGTATTAAAGAAATCTCAAATTGTAGTAGAAAACTTTCCAGTGTCTATTAGAAAAACAACGTATATTATCCCCTGCATTGCTCTGGTGTTTTATCAGTTTTTCTTGAACTTGCTAAAACAGAAAACTGCCTAATAAATGTTTATGAAATTTTGATTTTTTTTGTAAATTCAGAAAAATTTATGAATAAATAAGTGTTCTTAGTTTCAAAAAATGATCACGAGTTTGAAAAATGTTCATGAATTCATAAAATGTTCCATATTTTAAAAAATGTTCATGAATTTGTAATATATTCTAAAAATTAAAATAAAAACATATAGGAATGTGTAAAATGTTCTGAAATTTAAAAAAAATCTAAATTTTAAAATAGATCAAGAATTTCAAAGACATTAATCACAAGTAGATTGTTTGTTCAAGTAAGAGCAACACCTTATCACAAGTAGGTTGTTTGTTCAAGTAAGGTGCTTCCATAGAGGAGGTAATCACAAGTAGGTTGTTTGTTCAAGTAAGAGCAACACCTTATCACAGGTTACACTGCACAACAAACTATCAAAACAATCAATAATAACTCAATGAATCTTGATGAAAGTAACTTGATGACACTTATATGTGTCCTCGAAAACGCCTTGATCACTATGAGTAAAAGAACCGGCTTGTCCTTGGCATAATTAAGGATTGGGCCACTTGTTTGCCCATTGCACTTTTGTTTCTATTTACATTCTTGCAATTACTCTTGCTTCCAAACGATCCATCAAATACTCTTTGCAGGTTTGATAGTGATCTTTGCTAGTTTCCATCAACCAATCCCTTCTGCTCCTCATTGGGTTCGACACTCTTACGTATAGCAAATGCTATGATAGATCCCCTACAGTTGCGGGTTATCAAGTCTCTTTTCTGGTGCCATTGCTGGGGAGCATACTGCTCTTAGTAAGTGGAACCGTGAGAGAAATATTTAATGTTCTTGTTGTTTTTTATTTTTGTTTGCTATGTAAGTCTATTATGGAATTGTTTACTGCTAATAATTTCTTAGGAGGGGTTGCCTATGACACCCATGTGGTTAGGAGAGACCCCCCCCCCCTCTGAAAAAATATATAAGATTCATATTGGGTTTCTTGAACATGTGATGGCTAATCGATATGCAGATGATGAAACAGGCCCCCCCGAGGACTTGGGTAACCTTCTAGAATTATGTGGTCTCTTTAAGCTTTCAGGTTTTCCCAAGGATGGGGTATTAAAGAAAATATTCCCTTTTTTGAGGGAAATGCTTTATCATGGTTTAGGTTATTGTATAATCCACATACTATGCAGTGGAATGCCTTATGTTGTGAGTTTATTTCCAAGGTTCATCCAGCTCAACACGTACAAGAAGACCGTAATTATCTTTATAATTTTCAGGCTCATTCTGGAGACATCATGAGACAAACTTGGGGAAGGCTCGAGTTATTAATACTCAAATGTCCCGCTCATTGGTTATCCAAAGAGATGATTCTTGCAAACTTTTATGCAAGACTTTCACAACATGATAAAGAAACACTGGATATGTCTTCCGGATGCTGCTTTGGTAAGAAGAATACTGATGATAAATGGGATCTCATTAAAAGAATACAATACTAATTACTGGGAGATCAAGAACGGTAAAGACTGAGGTATAAACTTTGTATATGATTGCTTTAAACCTTATTCTGAAACATCTACTTTTAATGAGCTTGGTGCTAAGTATGGGCTTGACACTAATATATTGATCACTCTTTGTAAATCTTTTGTTGCTCATATTAATGTCACTGAAGAAAAGTGCGACAAATATCAAAGATACTTTTTAATAGAATGTTATTGCTCAGGAAGAGATTCTTGTTCACACTATAGATCATGTGTTACCTTCTTCTTACACTACTAGGGAAAAGGCTAGCAGCAGCGCGGATTTTAGGTGTATCAGTAGCGCGGGAGTGACGCTACTAATAAGGCGGTACAGCTAACACATAGCAGTAGCGCGTGGTCACCGGTGCTACTGCTACATAAGTGTAGCAGTAGCGCGGTTAGTGGAAGCTCGCTACTGCTAGTAGCTCTAGCGCGCTTTGCCATGACGCGCTACTGCTATCGCGGCACTGCTGCTAACTTTTATACACTCGCTACTGCTAATTTAAGTAGTTTTTTTTGGTTTTTTTTGGCATATTTGTTTTGTATTTGAACAGGCTTTATAGAAGAATCTTTAGCACATAGAAATGTCATCATTATACACATACAAATGCCTGCGAGACCACAAATGTAATCATAGCATATACATACAAATAGTCTCATCATAATCATCATCCAACACAAAGTGATATATTGTCATCATCTCGAAAATAGCAATACATGCAAGTCTCGAATACTTGCAACTACAACAACGTCATCCATCTAAACAAAGGTATACGCAAGAAGATCTATCACTATGAGTGAGAGCGGAACTATGCAGTACATGAGGTGGCGGTTACGAGTCCTCTCTCGCGCTAGCGTGAACCTCAAGTAACTAGCTTCTCCTTCTTGTCTGCTTTTGAAGCCTTTATGGCTGGCGCCCGTGAACCCATTCACTTGCGCTTGACACTCATGCCACTCGTTGTACACCCCCGGAACCTTCTCTTTGTACACGACATAGCAATTCCATCTCGCCATCAAGAAACCAGGTACCTGTTAGAGACGCATGTTCATGAAGAGGATGTACAATCATATATATGCAACAAAATATACTAGAGCAACACCGAAAAAGAAAGGGTTAGCAACTAGATGCAACATACAGTATGCAAATTAATTTACTAGAGGTACACAGGTCATCGTACGCAAACTAACAAAGTAGCGTTACGCAAGTTCGGCAGGGACCGTGGACATCACAAAGTTTCATCGCTACAAAAAGTATACAAGTTCAACCGACACATATCATCATCATCGGCATCATAAATCACTAGAAGTTCCATCCTTCCATATCATCGAGGATGAACCCTAGCTTCTTGAACGGCGTGAGATCTAGACGTTGCATGCCTATGCGAGTTCGGACGTCAGCTCGCGATATAGGGCCATGGTGGAACATCCCCTTCTCATCGATGACTTCTTTCATGATGATCGTCGCAATGTCGCTTTGGATGCGAAAGAAGTCATCTCTAAGTTTATAATCCGCTTCTCCATGAGATTCTAGCCACTTGTGGATATGATCATCATTTTTGCTTCTCATGCGAAGCTTTTGGTGATCCGTGTTGAACTGAATCATGAGATGGACGATGTACAATCCATCCTTCTTGCTTTGTTTTGGGACATGGATGCAGGAGAAGTTAGTTTTATGCGCTAAACCCATCTTCTTGTTCCTTTGTTTCCTGATCTGCACGTGGCCACCTCTAAAGCTGAAGCCTTGGAGAGCATCATCTAGAATATTCATTATGTGGGTGTAGTCTTTTATCTCGTAGTCTCTGGAAGGGTCAAAATACACGGCGTGGGAGACTTGCGGGTAAAGAATGATAAGGACGGCGCGCCCGTTACTGCGGGGAAAAGACACCTCAAATTATTCCCCATGTGAGAGTGAAGGAATGATTGAAATATACTAAAAGGTTGTCCGAAACTGACTTACTTTGGATGATAAGGCACAAGGACAATTTCCCGGTCCTTATTCTGTACCATGAAGTTTTGGAGGTATTCCCTAGCAGTTTCACGCTCAAAGTCGCCGAGACTCAAGAAAGACTCGTGCATGCAGTACGGATCCGCCACACAGATTTGCGAGACTTCTTCACTCTTCATGACGGAGCTCATATGTAGCGCAAAAAGGTGGACGATTGTAAAATCGAGCCGCCTTGTTAGAAACATCTCAAAGATATGGTCAAACTGCAGGTAGAACACCTCCGCGGGCCGTGTCTCGACGTAGCACTTCCCCTCAGGCACACGAGCCGCGTATGTCGGATATCCTGTATCCTTTGAAGCTAGTAGGATTTTCTCAGTCGACAGCACATGGTCGTGTAGTCTCCTGAGATCCCCTGATAGTGCCTCCAGCGGTTTCGGCGGTAGCATCGGCTCGCCCGTGAGATGGAACATGACCGCACCTTTCACGGGTACACGCTCTTCAGAATGCATCGTCTGGCTGCTATGTGCTCTGGCTTGTTTGGAGGCAGTTATCTTCCCCGATCTCTTCCTCTCCTTTTTCTTGGGCACACCTTCCAGACCCTTCCTTAAGCCCTGCCCCAGTGTTCCCGAGCTAAGTACTGTACGACCCTCGCGCCCGGCTAGTTGAGCCTGTGTTGAGGCGGCATCTTCAGGCATGTCCTGTGAGGATTTCATGAAGAGAGACTTTTTGCAATCCCTGCTACGACCCTGCCCGGGCATATCATCCATATCCTCATTAGCAAGCTGATAGCCCGATTCACCATATGGTTGACTCATCATATCTATGTCACAGTCATACGCGTTTGTATTGAGGTAATCCATAGGGTCGACCTCCTTCTCATCATCCATTCTCTGTTCTACAGGAGAAATTACATCATCCAGTACTATTGCACCCCCTTCATCATGTCGTCCGCCGCTCTCAGCCGGCACTACAGGAGCTGGTAATTGCGTAGGCGGGGTGGTGGTCTCCGCACATGCTTGTTGATGTGTGGTTATTGGTGTTCTCTCGGCCGGCTCCAGACGAATAAGATTCTTCGGCCATAGCAGCACCCAACCCTTGCAGCTTCTAATCCGCGGAGGGGTCTCGTCGTCCGCTCCCACATGCTGTATTGGAGGAGGCAAATCCTCGTGCCCCGATTTCACACTGGTCAAGCTAACCCTGAAGTGCCCAGCGGGGATCGGCTGGTCGTGGAACGTGGGTTGCGAGGGGTCCATTATCATCCCCTTTCCCACGTCCACCTTCTGGCCTTTGATCAAGTAGAGTATGGTGCACGGGGTTTCTTTCGCCTGCAAACACATATGTCTGTGGCGTAAAACAACCGAAAGACAACAAAAATGGAATATCATATATATATATATATATATATATATATATATATATATATATATGTTGGTGCGACATGTAATTACCGTGACGGCGTCGAGCTCAGCCAAAGACGAAGGCCCACCTAGCGCGCCTGAGACTGACGACGGGCTACTATGAGCGGGAGCGGCTGCGAGAGGAGGCCCGGTTGCATGAGCAAGTGATGGTGCGATGGTGTTGTTGTTCATGGAGTTGCCCCCGACGAAACTAGGCAACGGGAAATCATGTACCGTCTTGTCTGGATTTTCCTTCGTCGAGTTGATGATAACTGGAACCAAGTTAGTAGCAAAATCATTTCTGCAGGCAGTTACAGCTGCATTGACTGCCTACTGTAGCAACTCATATTTGTCCTCGACTGCTTTTTTCGCGTCCTCAGCTGCTTTTTTCTCGACCGCAAGCTTCACCTTCACGTCGATGTCCGCCTGACTAAACTTATTTTTTTCTTCTTGGCCTTCGGACCCTCGTCGTAAAAAACCTTCCACATGGCGCCGTCTCCAGCACCGTGCACACGACCATATTGCGGCCGCTGGCCCAAAGGGAGTCCCTTAAGTTCGTTCAAGGCCCGGTTGAGAGGGGTGTCCCACTTGGGCCTCATCGGAGAAGTAGGGCTTTCGGCAACAAGCTGGTGTTGCTTCTCCAGTAGTCTAATCAATTTCCTCGTGATCTTGTCCGTGTAAAAAACCTTTTTCTCCTTGTCCCACTTGTAGCGGGCCCTGATGAAGTCATGCTCCAAGGGGTTGGTGAACTTCGCGAAGGGGTCTGGGAGACCCGCGGCTTCACGTTCCGCGTCCTCCTTATCCCATATGGACCTTTTACCGAGGTAGCCACGGCTTCCGAGGCGATGCTTCCCCGTGTTCCTTTGCTGAAGGCTCTTGAATTTCGCAGCCTTAGCCTTGGCTGCCTCGGTAACGCAAGTGTCCTAGAACTTTTAGAATTCCTCTTCCGTAAGTGTCGGATTTTCCTCCAGAATCTTGGACAGGGGTTCATCAACCTCAATAGCTCGTTTCACCCTCCCTTTCCAGGAGGCCAAATCATTGCTGAACATGCCCATGGCGTGATTGTTAATCTTTTTCATCTTCGGATCATCCCACGGTTGTTCTATATTATCATCCCGGTCGTGGAACTTGAATCTCTTGTGCAACTTCGTTAGGAGAAACTACGTCAAATGTTCTTTACTCCTTAAGTCATTGTCGTTGATGCTCGCGCATTCCCGTAGGATGCATCCTACTTGGATCCCATAGCACTTGCTAGGTTCTTCCGGCTCTAACGGCTCAAACTTGCCAAGTGCCATCTTTGTGATCACAAGTCGTCCAATCCCTAGTTTGTTAGGTTTTTGTATCCTCTGCTTCTTATGCTTCCTCTTTTCGGTAGCGGCATCGGGGCCGGTACCTTCCCCGCCGGTATCTTCCCCGCCAGTACCTTCCCCACCGGTCTCGGCGCCGCCATCGGTGTCGATGTCGGCGTCAGTACCATCATCGAGGCCGACCTGCAAACCTTGCTTAGCAGTCAAATAATCTAGGTACTCTTGTTCACCCTCATAATCCATCTCGTCTGCATCTTGGTCAGAAGGCCCAATTTCTTCGTTGTTCGACATGTTTCCTATGATTAAGTGTCCTCATTTATTTCTAAAAGTATGAATAAATGAGAAATGACATAAAAAGAAATCTATGTGCCAGCACTCGATATGCCAACTATGTAGCACAAATCATGCCTTTATTCACGGGAAATTTCGGCATGACCTTTGCTAAAAAATGGACATATCGAGCGCCTGAAATTCACCGGAACGGAAATGAATCAACATTCCGGCGTAACATAGGCCACTCAGATCATTTTCCAAACATGAGATATCCACATATCACATGTCCAGTTCAAATTTGCATATAAATTCACCTAATTTTGAAACCTAGCTAAATTCATAACTAAATAGATAACCTAATTAACACACTGCCCTAACTAAAACCTAAGTAAATTAACCGAAGAACCCTAGCAGAGAGAGGGGGGGGGGGGGTTACAGAGGGTGCAGGGGCGAGGAGGCAGGCCCGATGACGGCCGAGGTTGGGAGGGGAGGAAGCAGAGGAGGGAGGCGAGGGCCGACGGGTCGGGGGCGAGCGCGCCGGGGTCGGGGGCGAGCGCCTGGGTCGGGGGCGAGCGCCGGTGCCTGGGTCGAGGGCGAGGGCCGGGTCAGGGGCGAGCGCCGGGGTAGGGGTCGGGGGCGAGGGCGGGGTCGGGGGCGAGCGCCGGCGCCGGGGTCGGGGGAGAGCGACGGGGGAAGAGAGAGTGGGGATTTGGGGGGAAAAGGCGGGATGAAGCAGGGATAGTGAGAATTTTGGGTTAAGTGTATGTAGCAGCAACACGTTTGGCCAAAACGCGCTGCTACTACCTTCAGTAGTTGTAGCGGTTTATACGAAACGCGCTACTACTACCTTCAATAGCTGTAGCGGTTTATAAGAAATGCGCTACTACTACTGCCACTTTTCCTTTTTCGTTTCCTTTATTTTCTCCCACTTTTATTTCCCGAGAGCAGTGAACGAAGGGAGGGCGATATATATTGCATCATTTGACGGTTAAATATGTATGCAAAATAGGAACATATATATTACATCATTGGACCCATGCATAATAATGGCTAAGTGTGTATACAAAATAGGAACATATATATATATATATATTACATCATTTGACCGATAACATACGGTTCCTCAACGCTGACGTTTTCGTTTTTGAGTCAGCTTCTTTTCCTTCTTGTTCGTCGAAGAATAATTGAGCCCCTCATTGTGACTTTGCCTTTTCCATGGAGTACAATTTTTCTTAGGTAATGTAGTATTGATTCTTCTTTTGACGTATACTTCATCATCATCGTCATCTTCCCTCATTGGGTTGCCGTACTGACCATAGTCTTCCTCGTTGGCGAATCCATCCATTCCAATGATGTTCCTTTTGCCTCTCCTCACGACAACACGACTGGGATTGCATGGATCGGTTATGAAGAAGCATTGTGTCACGTGCTTAGCGTGTACCCATGGCTTGTTTTTTGCGATAGCGTTCACGGTAGCGCTCTTGGCGTCGGGTATACTCATGGTAGTGAAAATCCGGTTTTCTCTTTCGACATTCTTTGCCCATCTGACACGGAACATCGTCGTGTTGTGCAGTCCAGAGTAGTCAAGCTCCCAGATCTCCTCGACCCTCCCATAAAATCGTTCAGTTGCGCCATTGTCGCTGCCGGTCATGCATTCCATCGTCACCCCTGAGTTCTGATCATCACTGTCCATATCTTTGGCCTCCGTATATGAGCAATCCGTCCTTAGAACCCTCCTCCGGGGGATTAGCAATAATATGCTCTTTGAACCAATGCAGAAAAGTGGAGTTGTGCTCTCTAGTAACTTCGGCGTTCGTCCTGCATACCCCCCGGTCACGACACTTCTTTGCGATTATTTCTTTGCGCAGTGCCACGAAAGGATCTACCTCATCTAGGTGTTGTAGCACTACCAAGTTTGCTCTGTCAAAGTCGCTGCGTCGATCTGAGTATGCCACGTGCAGTTCCGTGCGATCGTTGCAGTGACCATCTCTTTCGAGCCTCCCATCGTGCTTGTTAACGGGCAAACCAACACTAACACCAGGCGGCTGGTCTGTGCCATATAGAAAATTCTCACAGAAAGAGATGCACTCTTTTGTCAAATAGCCCTGGACAATGCTTCCATCCGGACGGGACATGTTACGAACGAATCCTTTGATGATCCCATTCATCCTCTCAAACGGCATCATGTTGTGCAGGAATGACGGCCCCAGGTCTATTATGTCATCCACAATATGGACACACAGATGCACCATCGCATCAAAGAACGCGGGCGGAAAGTACATCTCAAGCTCATTCAGTATCACAACGACCTCTTCCTGTAGCCTTCGGAGCTGCTTCACACTGATCGACTTTCGAGAGATGACGTCGAGAAAGTTGCAGAGACCAATAAGTGTGTCACGGACGTGCTTGTCCATTATCCCTCTAAGGGCAACAGGTAGTATCTGCATCATCATCACATGACAGTCATGAGACTTCATCCCGCTGAACCTTTTCTTGTCCGTGTCTAGATATCTGCTTATCTTGCCACAGTAACCGGAACTAACTTTGACTCCGGTAAGGCACTTAAAGAAAGCATTGATCTCAGCCTGACTTAAGGTGAAGCAAGAAGGGGGGCAATAATCCTCTTTCTTTATTTTCTTGCCCTTCTTCTCCCATGCCTCTGTCTCCGTCTTTGTCTCGTCTGACATTTTACGGGGCAGCATGTGCAAATCTCCCCTGATTTTCAAATCTTGCAAGTCTTTTCTTGCCTTCGGCCCATCCTTGGTCTTATCCGGCATGTTCATCAGTGTTGCGAGCAAGCTCTCAAGGACATTCTTACAGATATGCATTTGATCAAGTCAATGAGGTGTATCGAGTTTGTGCTAGTACTCCAAGTCCCAGAACACAGACCTCGTCTTCCATACCTTCAACAGCGGCTCCGGCGCCTTTCTCATCGTCTTTCCTGGCGCGGGGCACTCCTTCCAGTTTTTCAACAGCTCATCGATTTCGGCACCGCTCCGCTTACGTGGAGGATCTCGATGCTCAGCGTGACCATTGAATAGATCTCCACGGTTTCTCCACGGGTCGTCCTGTTCAAGCCATCTTCGATGCCCCATGTACACGATTTTCACAGACCCGCCATCTTTCCTTGACGTTAGCTGCTGAGACGTCGTATCATCCATGCACCGCGTGCATCCGCAATATCCATGGCACACCTGGCCTGCCACATATCCGTAACCGAGATAGTCCTGCACTGTCGTGATCAGCGCGGCTCTCATGTTGAAATACCTGCCTTTGCTGGCGTCCCATGTCTTGGCCGGTGTTTTCCATAACATGTCTAACTCCTCTTGAAGTAGCCCCAGATACAAATTAATATTATTTCCTGGTTGTTTCGGCCCTTGAATAAGCATGCTCATGTGAATGTAATTCGATTTCATGCACAACCAGGGGGGAGGTTGTACATCCATACAAACACGGGCCATGTGCTATGGTTGGTGTTCTGGTTGCCAAACAGATTCATGCCATCGGTACACGCGCCGAGCACGATGTTCCTTGCATCACATTCAAAATACCGATAGAAGCTGTTCAACACTCTCCACTGGCTTCCATCCTTCACGTGTCTCAGCTTCGGATCATCTCCATTGTCGGGCTTCTTCCTCTCCGCGTGCCAGCGCATTAGATTTGCTTCCTTGGGATCTACAAAATATCTCTGGAGATGGGGAGTGATCGGTAAGTACCATACAACTTTCTGGGGACATTTCTTCCCGGCCTTCTTGTATCGAGAAGCATTGCACACCGGATAGCTTGTTTTTCCGGCGTGCTCCTTCCAATAAATTATGCAATCGTTGATGCATGCATGGTATCTAACGTGTGGCAGATCAAGAGGGCACATGATCTTCTTGGCCTCATCAACACTAGTAGGACATAGATTACCCGCGAGAAGAACATCCTTTAGGTACTTGAGATGCTCATCGAGGCTAGTGTCGGTCCATTTGTTTTTAACCTTCGTCTTCAGGAGTTGGAGCGTGAAACTCAAGCAGGTCACCTCAGGATTGCAACCATCATACAATGGAGTGTTCGAGTCTACCACCAGTTGCTCCAGCTTAGCCTCCTATCTAGAAGCAGCTCTCTCAGTACTCGTCTCCTTGCAAAGCAATGCTTGAACATGAGGGTCCCGCACGATTGAACTTAGTACCGATGATCTCTGCTGCGTGGAGTCCATGTCGTTCTCTCAGCCGCCATGTCCGCCCCCTTCTCCTCCGCCATGTCCGGCCCCTTCTCCGCCGCCATGTCCGGCCTCTTTCCCGCCGCCATTATCGATCATCTCTTCGTCTTGCCCCGTGTCATCATTGCCTACCCCGTCAGCATCCTCAACATCGTCATCCTCATCTTCAGTTATCCACCGAGTATAGCCATCCATGAAACTAGTCATGAGCAGGTGCGCTTCGACGCGACCATCGTCATAGGGGTCGAGCCAAACTATTCCTTTGCATTTTCAACACGGACATAAACCTCTGTCAGGTTATTTTCTTTCATGTCCTGCACCGACGACCGCAACCACCTGTTCACCATCGTTCCACTGACCATCATGAACGTCTGCACGGTAATAATAAA
The DNA here is from genome assembly GCF_018294505.1 of Triticum aestivum. NCBI lineage: Eukaryota > Viridiplantae > Streptophyta > Magnoliopsida > Poales > Poaceae > Triticum > Triticum aestivum. The sequence continues at coordinate 739,776,763 of NC_057803.1, read as the reverse complement.
ACAAATTGATTATAAAAATGCGTGCATGCATCAAAGTCATACAAAAATTCGGCACGACCTTCCCTAAAAATAGGACATATATGGATCTAGAGTTTGCCCGGAATTCGCCGAAACGGAAATAAATTGACATTTCGGCAAAACATAGGCAACTCAAAAGCACAATTTGGCATCAACTCATGCCACACACACAATTTCCACAAACATATCACACACACACAAACATATTTCCATTTTGCAAAAGCATGAAATTTTCATCACCTCTATCTCGAGATCGAGCACACGGTGGAGATGATGTTGTAGGGAGATCAAAAGTGCACAAAGCTCTTCTTGATAAAGATAGATCTAGTTAGGGGGCAAATATGTCACTTAACTAAATCCTACATCTACCTAGCTTTGGGAGGAGACAACTTCAACTAGTGGAGGGGAAGGAAAAAGAGAAAGGAGATGCATTAATGGAGGTGGTGTAGTTAGGTAGGAGTAATGAAGAGAGAGAAAGGTAGATAGAAGAGAGATAGTAATGGGGGAGAAGTATTGAGGAAGAAGAAGAGTGAGAGTGGGAGGTAGGGGAAAGGGAAGAGAGGAGGGGGAGGGGGACGGTGGGGAAAGGTGGTGGGTTGGTGCGGATTAGCAGTAGCGCGGGACGTAAAACACGCTGCTGATAAGAAAGTAGCAGCAGCGCGCTTTCGGCAGAAGTGCTACTGCTAAGTGGGATAAAAAGTGTGTCCAATTTGAAAATTAGCAAAAACGACCCCAGAAAAACCGCGCTACTACTACTGCTTTAGCAGTAGCGCGCCTAACGGAACCGCGCTGCTGCTAAATGGAATTGGGGGGGCACTGTCGGCTGATATTTGTAGCAGCGCAGGTTACACAGACCGCGCTACTGCTAAACACTTGTCATTAGCGGGTTTTCCACACCCGCGCTGCTGCTAATTAGCAGCAGCGCTCCTTTTTGAGACGCGCTGCTGTTAAGATTCTGTGTATAGGGTTTTCCCTAGTAGTGTTACATTTAGAAATCTTTGTTCCTTTTAGAATTAATATGTAGAATATGACTAGATCTACTGAGTTGACCATGTAGAATTTGAGAAAGTGCTGGAAAGTTAAAAAATTCAAAAGTTTCAAAAGTATATGCTTTTATGTTCTTTGGTGTTCAATGCACGTGGAAAAGTGCGGATTACAAATGTAGAAGCACACATTGTGCTATAGCTATAGTGCATAAAGAAGATGGCCTAGAAAAAAGGATGAAAGAACTTCAAATTTGACTCGAGATGACTAAAGGCAACATCAGAATTCTTCAGGCTCAAACATGCAGCTAACAAGAGGAAGAATGATGAGTTCTGGTAATTCTTTTATGTGGATTTGAATATGCGAGTTATTCTCATTCATGCTCATCGGGGAAGAAGCTACCATGGTGATGATTCGTTGGTGTTCTCGGATATGGTGGCTTCATGGTCGATTTGTGATGGCACTGAACACATACTCTAGAAAGTTGGTTACAAAAATACGAGTGGAGAAGAAGCTAATTTTTGTGCGAGCATTGACTATGATGATGAATAAAAATGGGAGTATAATTGCAGGTGAAGCCTTGTGAAGTCAGGGAAGTAGCAGAGGGTCATTAGTTGCGATTCAAGTTCATGGCAAGATCCGTGCATGGCGACTTCAAGACGACGAGGACAAATTCGCCAAGGTGGAGTGTTGTGTCAAATATATGTTTACGAATTGTGCGATAGTTGGACTTGTTATTAGGATGAGTTGTGCTATAGTAGGAACCATCTTACAAAGCCTTAAACACTACATCTTCATGGCGTTGTACTCTCTCGGCCTCTTTAGATTCATCATATTCACGAAATTTTTGAAAGTTACCCAAAAGTAGGTATATCCTTTCAAGGTCATCTCCATATAAGCAAAGGTCAGTGTTCATCATCTTGAGAAACTCAACTGGGTTGAGCTCTGAATTTCCGGGAACTTGGTAAATGTAAGATTTTAACTCTTTGCTATCTTTGCAACTTGGACTTCAATGTTTGTTGTCCTTTGCTGCAAGTTTTATCAGAAGTGAGATTACCCAATTTTCTATCCATTTGCAGAGGCATGGGTCATGAATTTTTATAAGTCCACTAAAAGTGTTATTCTACTCGGTCTGAGCGGTGCTGAATTGCTTAAAGGTCTTGAAGCCTTGGCATTTGTCATAGATGTTAGAAGTACCTGCATGATTAGCGTTCTGGTAGTTGCCTCCATAAGAATGGAAATTTTTCCAATGGTGGTTGAAATTACCCATGCTATGAAGTTATTATCAGTAGAAACATTCGGTTATTGCCTTGATGAAGATATTGCCGTTATTTAGACATATCCACGAGTTTACCAATCTTATCAGACACTTCTTTAACTTTTTCACAACTTTACCTCCTGAGTCAAGGATGGAGGTGTTCTTTTAGCATGCTAGTGGGTGTGGTTTTTAGTTATCTCAGAAGGAAGATGTAACGCCTGAGATTACTTTTTCAGTTCTTATTAACATTGTGTGTGCATTCATCCACAAAATAATATCAATTGGCCATGCCTATAGAATATGCCAGGGTTAAATGGTTGTGACCATTGATGAAAAAGACAATCCAATTTGAGATCAAACTAGATGATGACCCGCATGTTGCCATGGGAACCATGTGAAAACAATGGCATAAAGAGGTGTTCATAATCAACTAAGCTAATATAGAAATAAATTTAAGAGTGTTGTCAGTGTGTATTTTAAAATCAATAAACTTACCAAGTATGTGGTAAAATGATATAAAAACAGAAAAACAATTAAGGTGAACTTCACGTGACACCATCTTTAACAAAATTGTGAAACATGAACTATATATTATTGCTCCAAGCGTCCAACACACATACCATATTTGACCATATATAACTTAACTTACTACTGAAATTGATGACTTGATTCCCCCAAAAGAAGACATGTATGACTTGACGCGGTGGCATGGTGTGACTTGAGAATGTCGCACAATGTCGACCAGGCGGCTATCAATTATTTAGTTGATGTGAAAGCACGCATGTGAAGAACAAGTTAGTATTGGGGGCTATTTAACTATGTAGATATAAAAGATTAAATCTTGCAATAATAAGCATAATTTCTTCTTAACTAAGCCATGCACTTTGTAATATTATGTTTTGCGGCATTGCATATGAAAATGTTCGATGATAAGGCAAACTTCCTCCACAAAAGGATGGTTCCACTGATCCACCTACAGCCCCTTCAACCTTTGTTAGCTCAAAATGCTCTACATTTCTATGTTTCAACCCCTTCAACCTTTCACCACCTCTATTGGCCTCCCTTTGTACAAAATTCCTGGCTCCGTTCCCGCAACCGATGTTCTTTTATGGTTACTAGATCTTGTTATTTGCATGCATATTGAGATCTTCAAAGCCTTGTATGGAAAGAGCGTTTGCTTATGTCGCTTTCCCTTACTGTTTATTCAGTGCAAGTTATATGCTCAAGCTAGCATCAGACAATTGAAGGAATAAAACACCCACTATGGTTTTAGATCAAGTCTAGTAAAATAAAAGACAACAATCTTAACTTCCTTTGTGCCAAGCAAGCAAAACGGAGGCTGTGGATACAGGGTCCACTCATGCCTATGTCGAAGGTGGCGGCGGATCGATCCGTAGATTATGCTGCCTCCCATGTTGAGAAAAACCTATATAGCCACCTGCTCCAACTGCGTACACACCACCTTGAACAATTGTTGGTGCTCCGGTTGTTGCTGCATTACTAGCTGATAGACGTAAAATGATAGAAATAAGATAATATATAGACGACAAACAAAGTCACTATTGTAATATACCATAGCATATCACCTGTTCACACATCCCCAGTTCCATTCCTAGTGGAAGCTTTTCTAAATTTTTTGCATGAGTGAAATGACTTGTCTTTGGTGTGACGGCACGGTTTGATTACTGGTTTACCACAATATCGTCCGTCTCGATGCGGATTTCACTGGTTCAATGCTTGGCCGGTCTTGCGAACCAACCTGTGGTTGGATGGTTAGAGGGATAGTGGTATCCCCAACCCACCAGGGTTCAAGTTCTGGTGCTCGCATTATTTCTGGATTTCTTTCAGGATTTCGGCAATGTGCTTTCAGTGGGTGGAGATGTTCCCGTCGATGACGAGACGCCTAAAGTGACTTCGTAAATCTCAAGATGATATGTCGGCTTAGTCTTTCAAGGATGCTCATAGGGGTAGGGTGTGCGTATGTGAGTTCATGGGGTGAGTGTATGCGTGTATGTATAAGCGCTAGCGTTGTGTTAAAAAAATGTTTGGCCGGTCTTCAACGTACGTGAACCAAATGACTTGAGCCTGTTGTTCCGTTTCTTTTTGTTTGGACCGTTGGGTTGCTAAGACCAGATCAAAATAGGAGAAGAGACAACACAGAGCTGATCCGGTGGCCCAGTTTTAATAACTACTAGATCGTTGATGGCACGCGTTGCCGCGTCCATCCATTTTTGCGATAGAACAATAATATTTTTCATGAATATTATGCATAAATAATGTGAGGAAAGATGGGTATGGTTTTGTTGAAAATTTAAATTGTACAAAAAAGTTATAAAGTATTGCACTACTCAACGATACTAAGTAATGCACAGAACCCGAGAAACAACATTACGAATTTGATATCTGACATATCATACATCAAATTTTGAATAGTACATTACATAGAAGCACTAAGTAGTAATACCCTAGTCAAACATGCTATATATCAACAACATAAAGTACATGGACCGATCCTAGGTAAGTAAGGAAAAATACATTGGCATCCCTACTATGGTTCTTTTTTTGCATTCGCTGTGTAGTAAATTTATACACAAAAGCCTAATCTAAAAGGTAGCTCGTATGCCTAATTTCCTAACTTTGAATTCACGTATTGATTCTTTGTAGGTAGAAGAAATAGTGTTGATATAATCTAATATATGGCATTAATATTTGTCCACGTGTGACGGAATGGTCAATTCAGCTTCTCAAACTCACCCAAGGAGGTTAGTAACATCATACTGGATTCAGATTAGCGACAAGTTATCTAAATTTGTAAAAGACCCACAATCAATCATATTATGGATGCAGCAGATGGTCAATAATCCTTTCTCCTTCATGAGGACTTGCTGATTGTATCTGCAACAAATTAATTCTGGCGAGCATCATCAGCATGAGCCACAACTGATTATAAACACTAAGTTACGAACAAAGCAAATACCCAAGAGTTGCTCACCACAAGGCAATCGGATTGTAGCGAAGGAAAATCTACGTAAATTTGAAGATGAAAAGGCAACCTCGCATGGATAAGCATAACTCCTAGGATTTTATTGTCGGACGAAGAAGGCACAACATGTACCACAAAGGGTATGAATAAACATTGTGTGACATGATATAACTCATTTCAGAAAGGTAGAAGGTTAGGAATAGTATTGGTGATTGAGGATGCACCTCATAGATGGCGGACTATGAAATAATAGCACTACTACACAATAGCAGGAATTCTTCTAGAACACAAATAGTGAAGAATATCATTGTGGCATCAATCCCCAATCACAAACTCATTTCACAAAGGTAGAAGGTCAAAAATACTACTGGTGATTGAGGATGTATCACATAGATGGCAGACTCTGAAATAATAGCACTACCACGCAATAGGAGGAATGCTTCTAGAACACAAATAGTGAAGAATATCGTCGTGGCATCAATCCCCATTCACGAGAAAGAGATCATGTGAAAAATGGACACAACAGAAATTTACAACATTGTAATGCAAGCAACTTTTGTTATGCACAGAACTCCAAGGACGGAAATGTCATTTTCTTGAAGTATTCTTCTAGTGGAATATGGAATATCATTATGGACTTCCTTGCATCCACACAGGTGATAAGGGCATACCTCCTAGTCTGCTCAGTTGATTGAGTGTAGCTACAAAATAAGCTTGGTTCTTGGACCTAAATTTGCTTTCAGTTTATAAGAGATAGACCATTTGGACGACAATAAAGTGAAAACATCAGTCCTTTGAACCATGAAACTGGAATACCTTCTCTCTGCTCACCTGGAAGTAGCAAAAAATAAATCAATGAAAATTCATAATATTACAAAAAGATAAAATTTGATAGAAACATGGATATACAAATAATCCATAGAATCATTTTGTTGCCTCAACGACAAATGATAGCCTCGATATATGAGCATCATGCAGCTGTAATATTAGAACTAAAGTAACATACACATATACGCGGAGCACCATCATCTCGGATGAGGTGAAGGCCTCCTAAACATAGGAGATGCAAGGACGGTGACACTGCTTACACATATGCTTTTATTGTATTTTTTTATAGAGTACTTCATATAGGGAACTTGTAAAAATGAATTACCATGCATGCATGGCTTCAGATAATGAAGCTTTAACATGTAAGGACGGTGACACTGCTTACACATAAGCTTTTATTGTATTTTTTTATAGTGTACTTCATATGGGGAACTTGTAAAAATGAATTACCATGCATGCATGGCTTCAGATAATGAAGCTTTAACATGTAAAACACAAATTTAGTAAGGGGCCAACACTTGATTCTTTTCTAATTCAGTCTTATGGGTAGAAAGAAATTAAGAGCTCATACAAGGAAAATATACCATCAACCTATGAACTTGGTACTGCTACCATCACAGGGAAGAAGACGTACATGATAGTAGAGTGCTACTCGTTGTCCTCCTGCTTGCTTCACCTCACACACGCAGGGGAAGGTAGAGCGGCGTGGATGTGGGGCAGAAGCGTGGTGGCCATCACTCCTGGGAACGCCCAGGCTGCGGAGCGAGCTGATGAATCGTGGTGGGCGCCGCTGCTGGGGGTCAGGGGGGTGGGGGCAGGCACAACATCCCTACATGCAGTTTTCTTTGAAAAAAGCCACTATCATATCTTGTGACTCGATTGCTGTCACTCCGGCTTTTGGCATTTGCTGATGTTCCTCTTGCTGCCTTTTATTTTCTATTTTTTATCTTACAATTTCCATTACCTCGCTCGCTTCTTTTTCATTTTCCTTCCACAAAAGCTGTTTGAGCATGCAAACATTATGTACAGTTAGATTCTTTTCTGTGTCACGATATTCCTCGTGAAGGTGCAGAAATAAGCCACTTTGGCGCCACTTCGCCATCGAAATTTCAGATATTCCACATAATTGTTCATCCCTCATAACAACCAATTTTTTCGCAATTAATGTGTTCAGATGTTCATCACGTCTCTCATGACCAAACACCTACAGTAAAAAAACACATTACTTATACAACATACAAATATTCTCGATATTGAGGTCTGTAGTATTGTTCAGGATTGTTCCACACCATGTCCCAGAACACAAAGAATTAAGGTCTTTTTACATACAACCACTTCTCAGATTAAAGCAACCATTGAAGTGTGTGACCATCTTAGACTTTTTTGGAACTCTGAAGGTTTGAGAAAAGGTTACCTTCGTTGTAGCTCATCTGCCTCCATTAAGAATCAAACCTTACATTCCAGCTATGATCAACTCTACGACATTGGCATGAACTGTCAAAGAAGTGAAATATTGATGACCACCTCCAAGAGTAACATTTAATAGGTTGAGAACTCTACAGTAAAGCTTGATCCCCTGGAAAATGTCAGATTGCTTACACTTCAAATAAAATCCAATACTACAAGTTAGACTGAAAGTCCAGCTTTAAGTGTGACAGCTGCCACCCGAAATCCCCCATAGTTCCGCACCAACTACACAGCGTCCGACCACTCCAAACCTGCAGCCCGATCGCACATAACCACCGCTGCCGTCGGAATCACACACACGCACACACACACCCACTCAATTTCCGCTCGATCATGCAGGGTGCGTAACCTCGTCCTAATCGAAGACGGAAATAGAAACAGGGGAAGCGGGAGAGGGAGAGAGTGTTGGAATTCTGCCCACAGGATCGATCACATCAAAGTAGACGAAGAACACGCACGCTAAAAACTTTGGCCAAGGGCACGCGTCGTGCTCCTTTTTTTATTCCTTTTCTTATTTTTCTCCACGGTGTTACAATCTCACGACAAGGGCTGTACATATATACACGCCCAGACGCCTAAGCTAGCTAACCTAGCCGGACACAACACCAACTCCTAACCGGACTCTACCGCCAGACTAAACTACTAAATCTAGCATGACACGACACAACCGTATACACATGTAATAGTACTACAACTCAGACTTGCACCAAGCTGTCACCACGCCTTGGCACGCATCCAAGTTAACGACAACACATGCACCTTGCTAACACTGATTGAACTCAAGATTATTCCTAACAATCTCTCCCTAATCTTAACTTCTGTCTTCTGTGCTTCTCCGGTCTTGGCTCGTTGTAGATCACCCCCAATCGCTCATTCACTCGCACCACGACAAGTTAAATTAATAGACTTCATTGATCGTAACAATCTCCCCTCCAATTTTAACTTGGCGAATTTACGGACCCCTCAAATATGCCTTGGACTACCCAGCCTTGCTAGTAACCTGTGAAATACATCACCCGGTGGACTTCACCATCCACCCTAGCAAGATACATGCCGACTCCTTGTGGATCACACCATCCCGTGCACTACACCATGCACTACACCATGCACTCCAGCCTCATGTAGAGACATGGCCTCATTGAAGAGACTCACCTTCACTGGTTTACCGCCCCCACATAGTTGAACTTGATCCTCTCGTCGAGACATATAGACGACCTGGATGCGCTTCATCTTCAACGCCTCCTCACACAGACAAGCACTTGGACATGACGACGACGACGACTAACCCGCACGACTCCTTGACTCTCCCGGATGATGATCTTGACGACTTTCCGGCACCGCATCACCGCACCACCGCTCCCGTCAACGATCTCCATCCGCTGCCTTGCCGACGACAACCTGCCGTCTCCCTTCATGTCGCTCCGCCGAACGACGATCTCCCGATCCTCCTCATCGCTGCAGCACCCAGCGACAACATTGCCCGCCGCTCCTCGTCGCTGCACCACCCAACGACAACATCGCCCGCCCCGAGGCGCTAGTCGGGTCGCGACCCCGGGGCAAGCACGCCTTCAAATCGACCTAGCTCTGATACCATTTGTTGGAATTCTGCCCACAAGATCGATCACATCAAAGTAGACGAAGAACACGCACACTAAAAACTTTGGCCAAGGACACGCGTCGTGCCCCTTCTTTTTATTCCTTTTCTTATTTTTTTCCACGGTGTTACAATCTCACGACAAGGGCTGTACATATATACACGCCCAGACGCCTAAGCTAGCTAACCTAGCCGGACACAACACCAACTCCTAACCGGACTCTACCGCCAGACTAAACTACTAAATCTAGCATGACACGACACAACCGTATACACATGTAATAGTACTACAACTCAGACTTGCACCAAGCTGTCGCCACGCCTTGGCACGCATCCAAGTTAACGACAACACATGCACCTTGCTAACACTGATTGAACTCAAGATTATTCCTAACAGAGAGATTGAGATCATACATGGCCCTCGAACATCGCCGAAGTGGAGGGGCAGCCGACGGCCGGGTCCGGGGCGCCTTGTTCCAGCTCCACTCGCCATCCCTCCATCCTTCCTTGGCTTGGATGATTGAGGAGTGGTAGCGGCGTGGAGGCAAGGCCAGTGGAAAGGATCGAGCAGGAGATGGTTGCGCGCTCTCTCTCGACGGCGGCGCACCTAGATTACCCGTGCTCACATTGCGAGGGGGGTGGAGCTCTCGTGCAGGGCTGTACGACTGGATCAGGTTTCCTAAAAGAACGCTACATGGGCTGCATCCGGGTGCCAGGCCTGATTAATTAACCAAAATGCTCAGATTTTTCTACGACAATAACTTCCCTTAAAGACAGCCAGTCAGTTACCATGCGGACGGCCAAGGACCATTAGCTCATGTGATCTAACGGACGAAAAGGCACATGGCCTGAGATGACTCGGAAATGGTTCAGTTATACTGTCCTTAATGACCCTGATTAAAATGGTAGACAAGTCCATGATCTACCTAATTCAGCTTGCCCATCAAGAAACTTTGACTAGTATTGCACTAGTAGCTGATAAACATACGTTGATACATATGTCAAACAAAGTCACTATCATCTCATATTATCTTTGCAGTATCATTTCATTAGAATCCATTCTTTTACAATGGAGCAGCTAATCAGTAGCATGTCTCATACGACCATTGGCAAAGAAACTAAAGGGCATTGACTAAAGGAAACTAAAAGAAAATTCAACCTTTCTTGGAGAAGAAGCAGCAACACCCACATCTGAATTCTGATTCCAGTGCAGATGAAGAAAAACTGAAAAACTCGCCGGTAGACCCCCTATAAGTACCGGTGTGTTAGTTTGTTTAGGCAGGCAAGATATCGTCAAGCAAGCAAAGCAAAGATAAACCAGAATCTGCAAGCAAGCAAGCAAGCAAAGGAAAGATGGCTGAACAGGTTAAGCTCATCGGCACATTGGGGAGCCCATTCGTCCACCGGGCCGCTGCCTCCCTGCGGCTCAAAGGGGTGCCCTACGAGCTGGTCCTGGAAGATCTCCAGAGCAAGAGCGAGCTGCTGCTGAAGCACAACCCCATCCACCAGAAGGTGCCCGTGCTCGTTCACGGTGACCGGGCCATCTGCGAGTCCCTCGCCATCATGGAGTACATTGACGAGGCCTTCGATGGACCGCCCCTCCTGCCGGCTGATCCCTACGACCGTGCCATGGCCCGTTTCTGGGCTCAGTTCCTGGAACAGAAGGTGATCTCCTATATCCTTCTATTGTCCATACAAGCTAGCCGCAATCTTTTTTTTCTTCAAAAAAAAGGATAACCCCCGGCCTTTACATCGAACCATGGACATAGCCATCATAATTATAGCTTTGTGAGCATCTTTTCTAAAAAAAAACTTTCTTAATGGCCATGCAAGCAGTGCGCGAGGCCGTTCTGGCTGGCCATGTGGCTGGACGCCGGCGAGGAGCAGAAGGGGTTCGTGGAGGAGATGAAGGAGAACCTGGCGCTGCTGGAAGGGCAGCTCCAGGGGAAGAGGTTCTTCGGCGGCGACTCCATTGGCTACCTCGACGTCGCCGCCTGCGGGCCGGCTCACTGGATCTATGCGTTCGAGGAGGCGACCGGGGTGAGCTTGATGGGCGAGAACGAGTTCCCTGCTCTGCGCCACTAGGCAAAGGAGTATACCGAGAATGAAACCGTGAAGGAGTGCCTGCCGACGAGGGAGCAGCTCGTCGCCCTCTTCACCGCGAAGAAGGACATATACAAGATGATAGCCAAAGCGATGCTCCATCAGTAGTAGCAATGCTTTGTGCCAGTATAATTATGCATGATTGTGCGCTAGAATAAAGATTGTCGAACTGTGTGACGCCAGAACTACAGGGATGAATTCTTGTGTGTGTGTGTGTGTGAGAGAGAGAGAGATACAAAAAAACATAAACGTTTAATATTGGTGCTATATACTGTACTTCAGTTAAGATTAGACCATATTAATTATCACATTATTTTCAATATTTGTGTGGGTATTAATCAAAGAGTAGGTTAGGTTGCTCGTCAAATTTAATAACGGGTTTGCTAAAACTCGGTGGACTGAAACTTAACCAAGTCTCAGCCAACTGCTTAGGCATTGGGTCTTTGCACGAAGATTCATTCTAGGCTGAGCACTATCCGACACAGCCCTTGCAACACATCTTCCATTGGTTGCAGCATCCATCGGCACTTGTTGGAGCATTTCATCTTATTAGTCACATCGTTCACAGTTGTGCATGATGTGACTAGTAAGACGACAAACACTTTTTAACTTCATGAATTCTTCTTATATTCCCGAACATTTTTAAAAAGAGTCAATTACACCACTGGTGCTTGAACTTGACGCGAAAAGTCACTTTAGTGCTAGAACTTGTGGTCTACATTGAATCAGTGCAACAACTTGGTTTAGGCGTGCAAATACGGTGCAAAATGCGGTTGAATACACCCATAAGGCTGATTAGGCGTGACAGCGTGGTGCAGGTCCGCTGTCAGCAACCCAAAGTTCCACTCCAACCGAAGACAATTATTGCTTCCAGATAACAAGCATACTTTATATATGTAAACTATAATCATGTGTTATAAATAATATAAATAAATAGACGTAAAAGAGAAAACATTTTAAAAATACATGCAATTTCATAAAATATTCACTTATTAATTTTATAAATATACATAAATTAAATTAACAAATATACAAAAAATTATAATTCTATTAAACAAGTTCGTATATATTCATATGAATGCTCATATAAGTTAAAAAAATAACAATTTTTAACAAAATAGTCATCCTTTACAAAAAAATTATGTTGCTTCAAGAAGTTGTTTTAATAAACTTTGTGTGTTTTAGGAAAATATGTATTATAACACAGGAATAGAAAAAAATATATACTGTTGTGTTATATTCGTGTGTTATAATATCAATGGAATAACTCACTTAAAAAATACTCACGTATTATTTTCAAATATTCATGTACTTAGTTTATGAATTATAAAAAATGGTTGCATAGTTAAAGAACACAAATATTTCTTAAATTATAATTCATAAATACTATTTTTAATTATAGAAACATTTAAATTATTACACACATAATTTTGTAACTCATAAGTATGTTGTTTAATAAAAATGTTTGTATAATAAGAAAATATTCATAATGTTGATATGAATATTCATTAGTGGTAATACTTAAATTTTATTTATAAAAAATTAATATAGGTCAAAAGTGAAAAGTATACACAAGTTAATGTCCATAAATATTTAATAAATGTTTGTATTAAGTACTTTCTATAATTTCAATATGAGCCACAAGTCTGGCTAGGCGGATCGCTAGCGCTCGCTTCTGCTGAAGAGTTCCCAGGGAGTAGTTGCACGTACGTGCATGTAGGGAGCAAGGTTTTGGTTACCGGTCAAAATTTCAAGATTTCCCGTAGTTACCGTGTATTTCCGTGCTCCTCGATAAATCCCCATACCGAGCAAAAAAAAACCATTTTTTTGAATTTTTTGAATTTAGATGCTTGATTTATAATAAAGTACATAGGATCTAATTATTGCCATGAGAGTTGGTTCTGATGTCCTAGTTCCTGATTTGAGAGGTCTCTGGTTCGAGTGTCCGTTCATTCACTTATTTGAATTCAAAATGCGACTATAAAATTCGTTCGAAATATGCTCGGTATTTCTCGGTATCGGGCGGCGGAGGGAAGCGACGAGGACACTGCTACAACTGCAGCGAGCGCGGGCACTTCCGGCGCGAGTGCTTGAAGCCAAGGAAGGCAGCAACAGCGGCAGAGCAGGCGCTGCTGGCGGACGTCGACATCGAGGACGCCGGCCTCCTGTAGGTCGTGGCTTAGGGAGTGAGTGTTGGGCATAAGCTAAGGCGGGACGCGTCGGGCTCACGTGTGTGCGTGCGTCAGGCGCGTCGGTTGCGGTCGGAGCCGCACCGGGAGCGTGGCGGGGGTGCGTGTGTGTGTGTGCGCGTTTGGGTGCGCGTGTGCATGTACACGTGATGCACAGTAGTAGTAGGACTCCTTTTGCGAACTGGTCCGGGTGACCGAGGCGATCTGTTGTGGGCTCGCCGCGAGCTGCGGTGGTGGCCATGGCCAGAGCGGGCCAGATTCTGAACTCGGGTGGGTGTGGAGGCGTGTGGGTCGTGCCCAGCGCTGGCCCAGGGTATAAAACCCGTGTGGGGTTCGTTGTAACGGGGTGTGGCACCGAGTTTGTGCTCAGGAGAAGTAAAAGGCGGTTCGTGCGGCAGGCGTTCGAGCTTCCTCCTCAGTTCGAGTCAGTGCGAGGAGAGAGAGAGAGAGAGAGAGAGAGAGAGAGAGAGAGAGAGAGAGAGAGAGAGAGAGAGAGAGAGGACTTCGGCGAGCTAGGGTTTAGGGTTTAGCCCCAACAGGTTCGGCGTGTGTCGCCGGAGGGGCAGCCCCAACACCGGTTACTGCATCTTCTTTGGCGCTGAAGTAACTTTATTCGTTACTACTAACTTGGTGGCAAAACTGCTCTATCAGCACAAGTTCACAGAAAAGCATACCTGAAACTTGCAGATGAGAAGAGGACATCGGCGACCACAAAATCCTGATTACAACGACCATCTAGCTTTGTTAGAACATGAGTGATTAAATCAGGTTAAGTTGAAGTACAGGAGGGCGTATTTCCTGTTTTTTGCAACTATTGTTGTTACCTTTTATCAGCTGGTCTCTCAAATCTCTAGTTGTATTCATGTGCAGATTGTCACTTGGTTGCTGTTTCCGTTTTCTGCTTCAATTAAGAATGGAATCATGACCCACCAATTGCGTGTTGATCGTCGGATTGCTTGGATGATTACTAACGGCTGTCCACGAGCCATAATCCAGATCAGCAGTTGCACCCCTAAATTTTGCTGAGATATCTCAAGTCCTTCAGTATAGACAAGTGCACACATTTGGTCTAGATATCCAGTCTTCACCCTTCAGTTCTTTTGATCATCTAGATTATCATTCGTAATAAGCACAAAAGAGGGAGTGTGTATAACGGTATCTATGTTTTCTCTATCGTAGGGCTTACAACGGCGGAGGTTAGAAGAAATATTAGCGTATGGGCATTAAGGGAATGTTGACCCAAACTATTTTGACCTTGAGTAATAAGTACTCCCTCCGTTTTTATTTAGCCCGCGTATTAGCTTTGGTAAAATTCAAGCTCTATAAACTTTGACTAAGTTTATAAAAAATATATTAACATAAGCAATAACAAATCAATGAAATTAGATTTATTATTGAATGTACTTTCACATCATATAGATTTGTTATGATAAATGTTTATACTCCTTCCGTTCCAAAATAGATGACTCAACTTTGTACTAAATTTAGTATAAAGTTGATTCATCTATTTTGGAACAGAGGGAGTACTATTTTTTATAAACTTGGTTAAACTTTATGAAATTTGACTTCAGTCAACTCTAATATGCAGAGTAAATAAAAACGGAGGGAGTATGTACTACTCCCTCCGTTTCTTTTTAGTATACATATAAGATTTGGTGAAAGTCAAACTTTGTTAACTTTGACTAAGTTTATAAAAAAAATCGAGATTCATAATATGAAATCAATTTTGTTAGATACATCATGAAGTTATTTTTTATACCATATAGCTTTAGTATTGTAGATGTTTCCTATAAAGTTGGTCAAATTTTACAAAGTTTAACTTTGATCAAATCTTATGTGCAGACTAAAAAGAAACAAGAGGGAGTATCTCCGCCCAGGATTATAGGCCGGAGAGCCATGACACCGAGTCCAAATTTACTAGGCCGCTGCCGTTTTGTTTAGATTTCGGATAGAATTAACTGCGAGCCGAACACTGGGCCTCAAATAACGGGGAAAGCGGGCTTCTTCATTGGCCATGCCTAAATCCCGTCAATGGTGCCGTTGATGTCACAAACCCATGTAGTACTGAATAAACCCTAGTACTACCTTCACACAAGTAGCAGTATAAAGCAAACTCTTTTGGTTACTCCTTATTTACACGTGATATGCATGTTGATGATGTTACCATGCCACAAGGTCAGGTGCATAGGACGATGATGATAATATTCAAACTGGCGTGGCTATAGCCTCAAGGGGCGTAGCCATGGACAGGTTGACCCCAAGCCTTTCAGTCATGTCCAGCCCCTTCTTCTCCACGTCTACGGGAAGCCTCCACTGGAAGCGATGCAGCAGAGAAGCGAGCATGAGATGAACTATGCGAACGGCCAGCGGCGTCCCGGGACACATCCTCCTCCCGGACCCAAAGGGCAGGAGCTCGAAGTCTCGGCCCTTGAAGTCCACCTCCTTCTCCAGGAACCTCTCCGGCATAAACTTCTTCGGTTCCGGCCATACCATGCCGTCATGCCCAATGGCCCACACGTTCACCAGAAGGCGTGTGCCCTTGGGAATTGTGTATCCTTGGACTTGTGTGGTCGTCTCCGCCATGTGCGGCAGCAGGAACGGCGCCGGAGGATGGAGCCGGAACGTCTCCTTCACGATGGCTTGGAGGTACTTGAGCTGTCCAATGTCGGACTCCTCAACCTGCTCTTTAGAGCCTATCACTTGGTCGAGCTCTTGACGAGCTCTAGACATGGATGATGGATTCAGTAGCAGCTCGGCCATCGCCCATTCCACGGTGGCCGAACTTGTATCCGTCCCTGCGCTGAACAAGTCCTGATGACCAAACAACCATGCAGCGTGAGGTAACAATGCAGAGAGAGGAAGCATGGAGGAATACTACTCCCTTCGTCCGGAATTACTTGTCGCATAAATGAATAAAAATGGATGTGCAACAAGTAATTCAGGACGGAGGAAGTGTACTCAACAAAGTACTTGGAAGATAGATACCGAAAGCAATGAGAGGAGCGTCTGGCGCTCGAAGCCCTGGTCGTTGTGGGTGCTGCGGTAGTCGAGCAGCACGTCTAGGAAGTTTTTCTTTGTCGGCTCACCCACGGCACGGTCCTGCATGTGAAGCTCGATGTGTTCGTCCGTCATGGCATGCAACCGCTGGAACAAGCCCTCGATACGTCTCCTCACTCCCTGCAGGTCTAGCCACGCCACTTCAGGGATGAAGTCTGACAGGTTTGGCAATCCAACGGTCACGTTTAGCTCTGCGAGCACGGCCTCGAACTCCCCAGGCTTGATATGGCGGTCGTCGAGGTCGGCCAAGTCAGTGGAGAAGATGGTGGAGGAGAGCAGGTTAAGCGCTGTAGTAAAGGCCAGCCGGCCGACGTGAACTGGGGCGCCCTCTCGTGCCAGCTGCGCCACGTGGGATACGAGTTGGTGCACCTTCTCCTGGCGCAGGGACTGGTGCATGTCGAGGCGGTGTGGCGCGAAGAGCTCACCCGAGCACACCTTGCGTAGCGCGCGCCACCGGGAGCTGCTAGCCGGGAGCCAGACCATGGAGTGCGTGTAGTGCGCGGACACGTGGGTGCCATCTAGGACGAAGCGCCCCGAGAAAGCCGCGTCGTGGCGCTGGAGGATGTCACGGGCGGCGTCTGCTGAGGAGGCGACCACGGTGGTGACCGTGCCTAGGCGAAGCGCCATGATAGGGCCATGGCGCTCCGCAAGGCCTGCGAGGGAGCGGTGTGGTAGGGCGCCCAGTGAGAGGAGGTTGCCGACGAGTGGCAGCGGGCGAGGACCCGGGGGCAGGTTGCGACGACTGCGGTCTAAGAGTCCTAGGAGGTACACAGAGGAGACCATGAGGATGAGAACTATTGTGCAAAAGAAGAGGAGCTCCATGGCTGGTGATCGCTTGGTGAGCTGAAGTCCATGCGACTCGGAGCACGTTATATAGGGAAGCAGACGTACGTGTAATCGCACCACAAAAATGATCGGGCTGATTGTACCAAAAAGGAATGCAATCAGTAAAGTGACTATTCGTAGTTATCATATTCGAAAAGAAGCCACTCAAGGGTGAAACATTGCTCTCGGTGGTAGGAATGATGATGCTTGTGTACTTTCTTCTAGCACTAATGGCATCGAGACGACCGTTCGGTTACGAACCTAACTTTTATCTATTGCCTTTTGAAATCATGCATGGCATGATGATAATTGCAGAGGAAAACGATGGCTAGAAATATCATGAGCAGTGCATAGTATTTAGTTTACTACAAGTACTCCCTCCTCCCGAATTTCTATTTGAATCAGTTCACTACTTAGTTACATTTGACCATTTATCTTGTTTCATTTATATTATGTTTATCACTAAAGGTATTTGAAATTTGACTTAAAATTGTACACATTTGAACTAATCTAAAACTGATGATCTAAGATGACATTAAAAGTCAACTGCCTCAAATAAAAAGGAACAAACGATAATAAGTAACAATAATAAATACCTTAAAAACTCTAATAATGGACTAAAAAGAGATTAGATGTTTTTTGTAATGAAGCGATCCATCTATGCATGATTCGATGATGATGCCGTGCGGTAGATGTCGTGTCTCATAAACTATGAGCTTATACTCCCTCTGTCCACTATGTTATTAGCATTCAAAACATGTTCCGCAGCAATAGCACTCAGAAAAATTGATTCGTAGGCCTCACGTTGTTGTCTCCTCTATCTGCCACTTTTCCGCACACACCCCACCTCCCTCCTCCCGCACCATATTTCCCAAATCCGGTAGGGGTGCCAGTTTCAATTTTTCTAGTCTGACCACCGGTCCGGCTTTTAAAAATATGGCCCCATGTATCTGTGTGCATATTCTGTAGTACTACTCCATATTTTGAACTAACGGAAATAATAACTGCTACGGAGAGGCCCACACCTATCCTACAACCAATAGATTTCGGACTACTGGTCGAAGCAGATGTCTCCGTGTTTAGAACGTCCCCTCTCAAAACTATAGCCACTACGTTATGCAACGAATGGAGTATAGTGTACTACTCTTAGGAAGTGAAGAGGGGAGAACGAGCAGACATCGAACGATTAATTTCTATATCTCGGTAGTAGCATGTATGTCACATAAACCAAGAAGGTGTGACTAATAATTAAAGAGAAGAGACAAATGAAGTAACATAATATATTACCATCACATAACGCTTCTCAATGAAGAAAAATAGCTCTATAAAGTATTCCATCCGTCCCAAAATAAGTGTCTCAAAATTAATACAACTTTGTACTAAAGTTTTAGTACAAAGTTGAGACAGTTATTTTGAAATGGAAGGAGTGATAAATAAAGGCCTCTATGTTATCACACATATGACACGACTCACTATGGATATAAGAAAACATAGACTATTAACACATGTCGTGAGAGAAAGTATAAGGGAACACATGTATTCACCACTATGACTAGCCTAATTGATGTATTGGTCTTTCTGCAATTATTGTGCTGATTCAGTGGTGAAGATATGCTCTGCATTTAGTCTAGCTATTAGCTAGTGGACTGCTCTTTTTCTGTAATGATAATACTATTTGATTCGAAAAGTGGTGTTGATGTGCCACCACGCCTTAGCAGAATCAAATAGGGCCAACATGTGTTGCCCCAGACTTTCTCTCGTCAGTTGTTAGTTGAACAACCACTGCTTATGGTAGGACTAGGGTTCCTACCGGGCCTTCGGCGTAGATTGTATGGGCAGGGAGGAGGGGAACGAGGGCTGGAGCGGGCGCGCCGGCGATGAGGCGCCGTCGCGGCTAGGGTTAGGTGCGGCGGCGGCTAGGGTTCCGGCTCCTTGTGGAGCCGGGCAACAGAAGATTATGATATCTTTATTGCTTGATCTCAAACGATGTCTTACAACTAGTATTTATAACTTTAGCCTAAGATAACTTTTCTAAAATAACTTGCCTAAGATAACTTGTGGGTCAAGCCCCTAATACTAATGCCCGGTGGGCCACTTTCGGTTATAGACCAAACCGGTCATAACATCTCTCCCCGCCTGCGCAAACAACTCGTCCTCGAGCTGAAAGTCTGGATAGTGTTGGAGGAATTCTTCACGCTGCTCTCAAGTAGCCTCCTCCTCCGGAAGGCCTGTCCACTGAACGAGGATGAACCAGACGCCACGACGGAGCTGTGCCTGCAACACCTTTGCCGGCTCTGGAAGAATGCGACCATCGGCGATAGGAGGAAGCGCCAGAGGAGCCGCCGGTGGCTCGCCACGGAAAGGCTTGAGCAGCCCCACATGGAAGACGTCGTGGATGCGAGCGCGGGCTGGAAGCTGAAGACGATAGGCCACCTTCCCAATGCGCTCCAATATAGGGAAGGGCCCGGCGTAGCGAGGGCCGAGCTTGCGCTTTGCTCGCGGGTCGAGTGACTGCGTAGAGCGGTGGAGAAGACGCAGCCACACCCAATCACCCACTGCGAACTCCGTCTCGCGATGATGATCGTCGTAGTAGTGCTTGGCTAGCTGCTGGGCCTGAAGGAGACGCTGACGAACCTCAGCAAGCATCTCGTCACGAGTGCGGATGAGTTCACCCGCAACCTCCGTCCGAGCGGTCTCCGGATCCACCGGAAGGATAGGTGAGGGTGGTCGACCATAGACCACCTCAAATGGCGTAGCGCGCAGGGTGGAGTGATAAGAGGTGTTGTAGCAGTACTCTGCCCAAGAAAGCCAGTACACCCAAGCGCGAGGCCGATCACCTGTCAGATAACGCAAATACATGGCAATGACCTTGTTAACCACCTCGGACTGTCCGTCCGTCTGAGGATGGAACGCCATACTCAGGCGGAGCTGGACACCCGCCATCCTGAAGAGGTCGCGCCAGACATGGCCCGTGAAAACTGGGTCCCGATCACTGACTATTGAAGCTGGGAACCCGTGTAGACGGACGATGCCGTCGAAGAAGGCCCGGGCCACTAACGCCGCCGTGTATGGATGGCCGAGCGCGATGAAGTGGGCGTACTTGGAGAAGCGATCGACCACTGTGAGGATGACCGACTTGCCACCCACCTTGGGAAGGCCCTCAATGAAGTCCATGGATATATCCGCCCAGACCTGAGATGGCACCTCCAAGGGCTGGAGTAACCCGGCCGGCCGCAGGGTCTCTGTCTTGTTGCGCTGGCATGTCTGACAAGACCGAACCCAGTCGCGGACCAGGGCGTGATCGCCAGGGATGTAGAAGTCGGCGCGAAGACGATGGAGGGTTTTCTGCATACCCTCATGACCCGCCGAGTGGGCGAGCTGTAACACCTGGTGGCGGAGATCATCATGCGCCAGAACAAAGACCCGGCGCCCATGTAGGAGCAGTCCGTCAGAGAAGCGCCAAGGCTCCTCCAGGTCGCCAGCCGTGAGCTGCTGCTGAAGACGGACGACATCGTCGGCCATCGCAGTGGCGTGGCGAATGTCGGCGAAGAGGCCGAACGTCGGCCCAGAGCGGATGCACAGGGCTGCCTCGGCGGACTCATCGGCGGAGGAAGCGCGATGGGACAGCGCGTCGGCCACGGTGTTAAGGCGGCCTGGCCGATACTCGACGGAGAAGTCGAAGCCGAAGAGCTTGCTGATCCACTGGTGCCGCGGACGGTCGACAGCCGTTGATCCAGCAAGAACTTCAGGCTGTAGTGGTCAGTGCGAATGAGGAAGGACCGGCCCCACAAGTACGGCCGCCAATGACGAACGACCTGTACAAGGCCAATGAGCTCCCGCTCGTATGCCGCCAGCTTAAGGTGACGCGGAGCGAAAGGCCGGCTGAAGAAGGCGAGGGGCCCATCGCCCTAATGAAGCACGGCGCCGAACCCTGCGCCCGAGGCGTCACAGTCCACCACGAACGGGCGGTCGAAGTCGGGCATCTGGAGGACGGGGCCCGTCGTGAGTGCTCCCTTGAGGGCCTCGAACGCCGTCGTCGCCTCGTCGTCCCAGGCGAAAGCGTCGCGGCGAAGCAACCGCGTGAGGGGCGCCGTGATGAGCCCGAACTCCCGAATAAATTTCCGGTAGTAGCCGGAGAGGCCGAGGAACCCGCGGAGAGCCCGCGGCGAGTGAGGCGTCGGCCATGCGGAGACGGCTGCCACCTTGTCGGTGTCCATAGCCACCCTGTCGGCGGAGATGACGGGGCCCAAGTAGGCCACCGAAGGCGTCCCGAACGAGCACTTCGAGCGCTTAAGGTGGAGGTGGTGCGCTCGAAGCTCGTTGAAGACGATGGCGACATGCTGGAGGTGCTCGGCCCAAGACGCACTGTAGATCAGAATATCATCAAAGAAAACGAGCACAAACCGGCATAAGTAGGGCCTGAGGACGTCATTCATCAGAGCCTGGAAGGTCGCTGGGGCGTTGGTGAGGCCAAAGGGCATCACCAAGAACTTGAAGTGGCCGTGATGAGTCCGAAATGCCGTCTTGGCGATGTCATCCGGGTGCATGCGCACCTGGTGGTATCTCGACCGAAGGTCGAGCTTGGTGAAGAAGCGTGCCCCGTGTAGCTCATCGAGGAGCTCGTCGACCACCAGAATAGGGAACTTGTCCTTAAGTGTGATAGCATTAAGTGCACGGTAGTCGATGCAGAAACTCCATGTGTCGTCTGACTTGCGGACGAGAAGCACCGGCGCAGTGAACGGCGAAGTGGAGAGCTGGATGATGCCTGCCGCGAGCATGAGCGCACACTGCCGCTCCAACTCATCCTTATACAACTGCGGATAGCGGTAAGGGTGGACCGCCACTGGCGCGGAGCCTGGCAGAAGATGTATACGGTGATCATACGTGCGGGCGGGTGGCAGCCCCTGTTGCTCGGTGAAGATGTCATCATGCTGCTGTAGGAGGCTCTCCAAGAGTGGGTGCTCGGCCGTGGCGGTGGTCGCGGCCAGCTGGAGGGGTGGTGTGGGTGCGGCACCCCTAATGTCGTCCCACCGAATGCGGTGGCCCAACCGCCAGAAGGTCATCGTCAGCGCATCGAAATCCCAGAGAATAGGACCAAGAGTGCGCAAGAAGTCAACGCCGAGGATGAAGTCGAAGCAACCCAAGTCGATGCCGACACAGGTGATGGAGAAGTGCTCGCCGCCGATAGTGATGGGCATGTCATGGGCGAGCCCGTGGCAGTGGAGACGGTCACCATTAGCGACTGTGACGCGCAACTGCTCGCCGCCGGTGGGCTGTAATGCAAGGCGTCGCATGGTGGTCTCCGGCAGGAAGTTATGTGTGGATCCTGTGTCCACTAGGGCCACCAGGCGCTCGCCCTAGATCATGACCGGTAAGAGCATCGTCCGTTCATCACGGATACCGGCCAGCGCGTGTAGGGACACCATGAGGGCGGTGGCCGGGGCGGGCGCGGGCGCTGCTGCGGTCTCCGCAAGGGCTGGGGCGCCGAGGCCATCCTCCAGTGTCTCCTCGCCCGTCTCGTCTGACGTCTCCAAGTAGAAGAGGCCAGGGACAGACATGGCCCGGTGCATAGGGCGCATCACAGTTGAAGCACAAGCCCAGGCGCCGGTGTTCCAGCTGTTCCGCCTGGGTGAGGAGCCTGAACGGCCGCGTCGGAGCCGGGGTGGCTGCCGGGGCGGCAGTGGACGGTGTCGGTGCTGCCGGAGATGGCCGAGTAGGCCGTCGCCCCCCACGTGGTGCGGATGGCCGCGTCAAGGCCTGGGCGCGTTGCTCGAATGCCCGGGCATAGTACATGGCCGTTTGAAGGTCTTGAGGCCCCTTCATCTCGATGTCCACGCGGATGTGGTCGGGAAGGCCACCGATGAAAAGCTCCGCCTGCTGTAAGGTCGTCACACCGGGCGCGTGGCACGCCAGGGCTTGGAAGCGGTCGGCGAAGTTTTGCACCGTGGAGGTGAACGGCAGGCGGCCCAACTCGGCCAGATGGCTCCCGCGGACCGGTGGCCCGAAACGAAGAAGGCACAGCTCCCGGAAACGATCCCACGGGGGCATGCCGCCCTCATCCTGCTCGAGGGCGTAGTACCATGTCTGGGCGGCCGCGCGGAGATGGTAGGAAGCCAGCCAAGTGCGCTCCGACGCGGGCGTGCGCTGTCTGCGGAAGAACTGGTCACACTGGTTGAGCCAGTTAAGCGGGTCGTTGGAGCCGTCGTATGTGGCAAAGTCGATCTTGGCGAACCGGGGCGACTGCCGGTGTGGCGCGCCCTGGCCCACTGCCTCGGCGGTGCGAAGGGCGGATGATGGTGCGCGGTCCATGGTGGAAGGCCCGGTGTAGTTCCCGGTGGCGCCCGACGCCTCGGGCTGCAACGGAAAACCGGACGGTGGACGAGCCTCCGGGTAGGCCGAGGGCGGCCCGTGGAGCCAGCCGGGGAATGGCGATGGTGACGACGGGAAGCAGACCTCCTAGATCGGAAGCCCGCTCGGCGATGACCGGCCCAGGTTAGGGCTGGGCGGGGGCGGTGGAGGAACCTGCTCCGGGGCCGCTGGAAGGGATGGCGCGGCGGGAGACGGCGCGGCCGGAGCGGCCGGCGCAGTCCAGGTGGGCCACTGTGGCCCCGTGGTGGCGCCGAGTGGCGCAGTTGCCATCGCAAGCTGCAGCGGCCATTGTGGCCAAAGCGGCGGTGCGGCCGCCTGGGCGGGGAGCGCTAGGTAGCCTCCGGTGACGGCCCCCGGTACCGAGTACCACGGCAGCGCCTGCTGACTCGCGGCCATGGCTGCATGGAGTGGTGGCGGCGGCCCGTATGGACTTGCCAGGTAGAGGCAGATGCCCTGGACCGTGGCAACGAGGTCGGTGAGGACGCCGGCCATTGCCTCCGGTGTGAACTGCTACGTCTACGGGGGAGGTGATGGCGGCGGCATAGGTTGGACGGGGGCTGGTGGCCGCCCGTGGCCCGGCGCGGTGCCGGGTGCCTGGAGGGGCGGCGCCGAGAGCGACGTCGTGACGCCCGGCGCGGAGGCGGCGACAGTGGAGGAGTTGGCGGCAGCGGCGGTGGTGGAGTTGACGGGCAGCATCGGTGGTGGCGGCGGTGGATTTGGAGGTGGAGAAGACATGGTCGAAACCCGGATACCTGATACCAAATTGGTAGGACTAGGGTTCCTACCGGACCTTCGGCGTAGATTGTATGGACAGGAAGGAGGGGAATGATGGCTGGAGCGGGTGCGCCGGTGATGAGGCGCCGTCGCAGCTAGGGTTAGGTGCGGCGGCGGCTAGGGTTCCGGCTCCTTGTGGAGCCGGGCAACAGAAGATTATGATATCTTTATTGCTTGATCTCAAACAATGTCTTACAACTAGTATTTATAACTTTAGCCTAAGATAACTTTTCTAAAATAACTTGCCTAAGATAACTTGTGGGTCAAGCCCCTAATACTAATGCCCGGTGGGCCTCTTTCGGTTATAGACCAAACCGGTCATAACAGCTTATGTTTCTTATCTCTTAACTATTTATACTGTTTCTTGAATCATAACTATTTTCACAGTGATACATTATGATACCTATCCCGAACTATTTACGTGCGCTAATCTTGTTTCGACAAAACTGCAATTATTGTAAGTGGGCCATGTTTCAAGTAGCAGTTTCAAAATAATGTTGAATTTCACTGGTTGCTTAAAAGATATCTCCAAATGTGGTTTTTTATGAATTATATGACTTGATTTTTTCAACCTTACATATTTCCAAAAATAATCTCGCAATGAATTTACTCAATATTTTTTTACAAAGGAAATATATTAATATCGCGAAGATACCAATTACACTCGGCCTCTATAGCAACAAGATGTCCAAAGGCATCAATGATACACACAGCCAGAGAAAAAGAAAATAAAAAGAACAGAAGAAATAAGACCCCACCACGGTAATCAATCACTAGCATCAGCATCACTCTCACCATCACTGAAGACAGCACCCATATTACAAAAGAGGTTCTCCAAAAGCAATGCCTCCAAGAAGAAAACAATGCACAAGCATTTTCATTGCCCGATCGAAGATCTTTGAGTTTTTACCCTGGAGAAAGTCTGAATTCGCCCAAAAACGATGCCTACAATGAGGCCATTCCCAGGTACAACCAACAAATGTTAGAAATTGGGTTTTCACCCTGGGAATAGATACTCGGTACTCGAGGAGCCCCACAAAAATTGTAGTCCTCCAGTGCTGTCGCCCCCGCTTGCCGATGCCGCTGTTGCAATTCAGCAAACACTTGGTGAAAGAACATGCGGTTCCCCATGTTTGGTTTTGGTAATTGATGACAATCTCTATCGACTAATGGTTTCCTTGACTTATATTTGAAGGATTTGTCCATAGGCATTTCTTGAAGTCCATGTGTTGGTGTCAAGTAGTTTATGTGATGACCAAAGTGCTATTCAAAGAATTATCCAAAGATTGGTAATGTAGAAGTCATGATACAAGGTTGATCAATACTAAGTCAAAGTGTGAATCAAGTTTATCAACACACATAGCGTAGAAGATGTATCGAAATGGATCAAGTGATCCCATGGTATGGTAAGCATTGTCCATTATGCTCTGTGTACTATCCCATGGTCTATGTGATCGTTCTATGCGGGATTAGGTTGCGGTGTGCAAGTTCAAGTGGATCATCACAAAGAGATCACATGCTTGAATCCTGTCGTCCATTTTGGTGACAATGAACTTGTGAAGATGTGCCGAAGAGTGGCTCACCAGCAGTGGAGTATGCGAAGCAATCTACTAGTCTTCACCAAGCCAACACAATCAAGAAAGGAGGTCCATATCGAGGAGGACAAGATCATCATCATCTAGCTCAAGTGGATTATTCGCAAGGCAAAGGTTTACCCTTGATTGGTTTTCTATTTTACCGGTCTCATGGTGTTAGTTGGGAGACCGGGTTATAGGATCGATTGCTATACTATCAAGGGGAGCTCTCAAGTGAGTAGCTTGATTGTATCCTTCGTAGAGAGCTCAAACCATTGCATCATTGGCATCATCTTTCTTGGTTCTTGTTTGATTTTTCTCCTTGTGAGATTTGGAGCTTATGATCATCTTCATGACAAGGTCGAGTTCATCGAAAAACGGAGTTCACATGCATCTTCTATGATGTTTTTGATGTTGGGTTTTTTGCCGGTTCTCCATGTTGGAAATATGCCCTAGAGGCAATAATAAAATGGTTATTATTGTATTTCCTTGTTCATGATAATTGTCTATTGTTCATGCTATAATTGTATTAACCGAAACCGTAATACATGTGTGAATACATAGACCACAACATGTCCCTAGTGAGCCTCTAGTTGACTAGCTCGTTGATCAACAGATGGTCATGGTTTCCTGACCATGGACATTGGATGTCATTGATAACGGGATCACATCATTAGGAGAATGATGTGATGGACAAGAAGTGTCCTCTCTTATGTCCGTGCTTGGTCGACGCTACGTACTGTACATAGAGAGGCCCTCGACACGCTAGCTAGTAAGAAAATGAAGGGAACCATTAAGTACAGAAGTTCGTCATGCATACTGAGAGAAGTGATCGATCGACCTCTCCTTCTCCGAGAGATTGGTCGAACAACAAGTTTTCGTATTATCTATCCGACGCTACTGGCTACATACATATACAATATGTAAGATCTCTTACAATACCCTAGCAATTGAAATCAACTTCCACATGGTATTCTCCGGCTAATTGATGACGTGGTCAAGAAAGAATCCCGCCAATTCGTCTTGAATTGCTTTCATGCGATCTTGTTCTAGGAGTTCATTCTGCATCTGCCACGTCTAATTTGAAGAAGGGGGTTAATACATATATGAATGGAACTCAACGGAAATGATGGTGTAATAAAATGAAATTGTGAATATTATTGCTTACGCACTTCATATTGTCTTTTAGAGTAGCCCCGCTTATTTTTCAAAGTCGCGTTGTAGATGAACTCGCACACGTAGTATCCACAGAAATTATTCCCTTCTTCCTGCCACAAGCACTTTACGAGAAATAGAGATCAATCAAACTGATAATGAAGCATTATAAATGGCATTGATGAAAGTACAACTATAGAATCGATGGGAGATGCGCGCAACTAGCTAGCAAGTAGTACTTACTTTCGGGTATGTATATCGCAGCTCCTTCGACAGTCCCGGAACTTCTGCGGTGAACTGTTTCTAAATGCTGCAAGCCAAAGAAAATTATTATTATTACTTGAGATATCAGGAAATGAACAAACAGTTGCCGATATGGTGCGATAATGATCGATTGAACTTACTTGTTGAGAAAATTAGTCATGTCCGCATAGGTTTCGGATCTTTTCGTCTCGAGTCTAAGACGGTTACTACTCCGCGCTCAAGCTTAATCTCCAGAAGAACATAGTGGAAGTTGCACACGCATGCATAACTCATCAATTACATTACTATAACCTCGCTCGAGTAATAAGGGAAACCGAATATGCACACGATAGTAACATTCACTTGAAGTTGTAAGGAAAGAGTATTAAATCTTTGTTTTGATTTTTGATCAACGATTGTAGCAAGTTGGCCTCGGCCTCTTCGGCGTGCTTTTTAACCTGAATTTCATCTATGATATTTGTGTTAATGAACCCAATATCATAAATTTCTTGTCTTTTGCACTCGACGATCTTCAATCTGCATAATATAGTGAGGATAATTAATTATAAATACATGCAATGAAAGAGCCGAGCTATATATAGAGACTTAATGACAGAAATAGTACTTACAGACAGTAGAAAAAGACCGTTAATTTATCGAGGGCCTTTTGATTGAAGAACTCGAAGAACTCCTAGATGGAACAGTCAATAGATCAGTTCCAACGAGGTCGTGCTTCTCTTTAATATTCAGATACAAAGCATTCGTCCCCCCAGACTCTCTGTAGGTTTTCATGTACCAATTATGAAATCTTCGCATCATCGTTGTTAGAGATTTTTCATCTTTGACGAGAGGCTTCCCGTACTCGTATCTGTGTTCGTCCACCTCCAAGAAATCAAAATGTACATCACCAGGCAGGTAATCTCCAAGATTGTTATAACCGGGCACCGTCCCCGGAGCATTAGCGACGATGTCGCTAGACACATTGAGAGGGGGGCATGATTGCTTTGCTTGTTCGCCGAGCTGGGAATTTTTTTCCCAGCTGCTCGTTCTTTTAACCTTTTATCACTGACAGTACTTCCCGACCGGTTAGCTTTGAGATATGTCTTTGCAGTAATGCGCTCATAGTTGTTTTTCGGTGGAGACTTTGGTGGTTTCCTCAGGGCATCGATAGTGTGCTTTGCTTTCACCGGATCTACCTTCTCCTCCGGAGGTGGATATCTCTTTGCTTTCACCTCTTCAAAGAAGTCATTCACTTCGGTCTGCACGATCTTTTCATTTTCCTCCTCGGTCCTCTTGTACGGTAACTTCTCTACAGGCTTGAGAGAAGGACCGTATATGTATTACCTCCCACCTCTGCTGGCTGTACTGCTAGACGCCGGAGCAGATGGAGCGACTGCGGCGTCTGTCTTCTTTTGTGCTTTCTTACAAGGCGGAGGAGAAGGACTACGACGCACCGGAGCAGCCGGGGCAGCGGCAGGTCTCTTCCTCCCTTGCTGGCGAGGCGGAGAAGGAGGAGGCTGCTGGCTGCTCGGGCGCGCCGGTGCAGGCGGAGAAGGAGGCGGAGTGCCGCCATGTGCCGGAGAAGGAGGCCGAGTGCCCTGATTGTCACTCGCCGGAGGAGGAGGTGGTGGAGGAGGCGGAGTGCCCTAACTCGCCGGAGGAGGAGGAGGAGGCATCCAGTTCGGAAGCTTGAAGAACTCCTTCCGCCATAGGCATTTCAGAGCAGAACCCAGCCGAGTCTCCCCTTCACCGGTAGGGTGGTCAAGCTGGAGGTCCTCAAATCCCTCCCTTATTTCGTCCACCGTCACCCTAGCATATCCTTCTAGAATCGGACGATAGTGAAAAGTTGCGCCGGGTTCAGAAGGTCGAACTTGGCCGACAGCCGCCTTGACTTTTAAGTTCTGCCATTGCGTCATAAGGTGGCAATTTTGAGCCTCCGTGATAAAATCCACGGGGTAGCTAGCAGGAGCCGTCAAGACATGCTCCGGCTAAAGCAACTCGGTGGAAGCCACGCTGCTTCTCCGCTGAGATGGCGGGGTAGCTTCGGGGAAGCTTCGGCAGGTTGTTTGCTGCGATCTGCTTCTCGTTCCTCTAGCCCTTGTACCCTTTCGTGCAGTGCCTGCAGTTGGCTCTGCTCTAGTTTCTTCCTCCTCCCGTGGGTTTTGTAACCCCCTGCGTCCGGAAAACCAACCTTCCACGGAATGAGCCTGGCGTGCCTCGTGTCCGTCTAGGGTGCTCAGGATTCCTGAGGGCCATTGTGAGCTCCTCCTTCTCCCTGTCTGGAACGAACGTCCTTTGCTACGCTGCATCGATATAGTGCCGAAGCCTGTTGACTGGTGTTTTCAGTTACTCCTCCGTCCAAGGGAACTTCCCTGATACAGGCTCCAAGGTTCCACCAGCCCCGAAGAACCAAGTCCGGCAATGGTCTGCCCATTTCATTGTCTCTGGTTCGATCCCTTTATCAAGCAGATCATTCTCAGCCTTGGACCACTTAGGCCGGGCTTTGAGGTAGCCACGTGACCCCGTGCGATGGTGAAACTTCTTCTTCGCAGCATTTTGCTTGTTTGTCGCCGACATCTTCTTACTCTTTTTCAATTTCGTGTGGGCCACAAATGCGGGCCAGTGATATCTGATCTTCTCATATTTGCTGATGAATTCTAGTGTCTCTTCTTTGTCGACAAACTTTTTCAGCTCTTTCCTCCACCTCCTGAATAGGCCTGCCATCTTCTTAAGAGCACAAGACTTGATTAATTGCTCTTTAACTGGCTTCTCCGGATCCTCCTCTGGCGGTAGGGAAAATTTGCCTTCAGCTCAGTCCAAAGATCATCTTTCTACATATCATTGACATAAGACACCTGAGGGTCTTCCTCCTTAGGCTTATACCATTGGTGGATGTTGATCGGGATCTTGTCCCTAACAAGAACCCCGCACTGAGCAGCAAATGCTTTCTTTGTCCGGATGGGGTCAATCGGTTCACCATCGCGCGCGATTGCTGTGATCTCAAACATTTCATCCGAGCTCAACTCTTTCTTCGGGCCTCGTATCCTTACCGAAGTTGTGCTCGATCCGGAGGGCTAGAAAAAAGAAGAAAGATGAGAGTTAATTAATATGTGTACATATACCAAAACAATAAATGCATCAATTAGCTAGTCAGCATAGGCTTAACTAATATATATATACCTGGCCAGACTCGGTTTGGTCACCGGAGCCGTCATCACGGTCTCCTTCTTGCACCGTCATTGGGTCGCCGGAGCCGTCCTCATGGTCTCCTTCTTGCACCGGCATTGGGTCAAAGGAGCCATCATATTCATAGCCTTCTTCTTCACGCTGTCCTTCCAGACCATCGGTGTCGTTCAGAAACGATAAGAGGACATCACTTCCTTCTGTGATTATCTCCCCAACATCGCTTCTGTTGCTTCGTCTTGGGGGGTGTCCATAGTTTCTACAAATATTTACAACATGGCAATTATTATTCAAACATGACAGATATGCAATCATATTAATTAGTGGCCTCGACGCTGCTTCACTAGGGTTTGGGGTGGCCTCGACAACGCTTCAAGGGGGTAATATCGACAATGACGAGATACATACACGGGAAAATAAATGTTATCGGGGAGGGGGTACATCGACCCCCCCACGTGTTGAAGTTATCGAGAGGGGGTATATCGACCCCCCACGTGTTGAAGTTCTCGGGAGGGGGTATATCGACCCCCCCACCACATGTTGAAGTTATCGGGAGGGGTTTATATCGACAACGACGACATACGTACATGGAAAAATAATATTATCGGGGAGGGGGTATATCGACCCCCCCCCCCTATGTGTTGAAGTTATCGGGAGTTTATATCGACACGACATACATACATGGGAAAATAATATTATCG